>NC_134486.1:340914026-341181526 GCF_040206685.1 Ascaphus truei
AAAACTGAAGTTAATATTGTCTACGTGGTTCGTTAAACTCATCGTGTTACTAATCAAATATAGAATGTGTAGGGGGAGGTTAAAGAAAACATAATAAAGAGGAGGGGTGGGTGATGGATTCTGATTTCAATTTTTGCATGTTTTGAAGTCATTTTCTATACTTTTTATGCATCAGTAATGCCATCTGGTGTAACATTACGTTTTTATTCTCTACATTTTAATTATTTAATTGGATCTTGCAAAATAAATCATTATTATTATTGTTATTATTTACATTTGACACGTATGGTTTCTGAAGATAAGTGTAACTTTTTGATAGAACTTTTACAGATTGTTCTAACCAATATCTATTTCAGATTTGGTAAGCAATCTATCTGCAAGTACAAGGTACAAATATAGGTGCCCATATGGCCCCTTCATATGCAAATATCTTTATGAACATGATTGAGAATTGTTTATTCCTACAAAATAAGGATATTAACGCACACATTCTCCTTTGGGGGTACTACATTGATGACATTCTTTTTTGTTTGGAGGTCCCCCAATTGGAGGATATGACTGGTCAATACTAAGCATCCTACTATTACTTATTTAGTAAAGATACAGATAGGAATAACCTATTAGATGCACAACGTTTTCATCCATGGAGCACACAGAGGTTTACCCTTTAGCCAGCTCTTTAGGGCATGAGGAATATTGAGTAGTAAAATGATATAATGTATGATAAAAATGCAGATAGAATAATTGGTAAATAGAGGCTGATGCAGTCTCATTGCATAAATGTAAAGTTGAGGTGGCTAAATTACCTAGGAAATAACTCTTTCTAAAAAAAGAAAAAAGACAAAACTGGGTTGCCAAAAATTCAGTTTATATCAACTTACTTTTTTAGTATGTCAAATCATATAAAATGAATAGTAAAAGCACATCGGCAGACACAAAGGAAAGATACAACTATCAGCCATTTGTTTAGAGATTACCCACTGTTTTCATATAAACAGTCAAGAACTATAGTGGACAATTTAATAAATGCAGACCTAAGGATCCCTATTAAACAAACTAGTCTTACTAACAAAAAAAGATACATTTCCCTGTCTCCACTGTTGCCATTGTAATGGTATCATGAGAGGGAAGTCCTTTGGCCACCCTAGAAGTGGCAAATTGATTCATTTCCAGGACTTTTTCACATGTAACAGCTCATGGTTACTTTACAGTATGCACTGATATGTGGCAGGATGTACGTGTGACAAACTTCAAGAAAAGTTAAACAACGATTGTACCAACATAAATCGGATATAAGATATTCCTATTGGATTTCTGAGTTTGAAACATGCTTGGAGAGATCATGTTGCCCAGTGTTTGGGATTTGGTAAATACTAACTTAGGATCCAAGGATACAATTTTGTATATTGTGGGATCAAAAGAAATAACATGCCAATGTTTTCTAACAATGGCAGATATTGCTGCAGCCTGATTGCCTTACTGTGTAATGAAGTAGGGTGGATGATGTGTAGTCTTGTGAGATGGAAAATTGATATCTGTATCAAAATTGTCTATTGAAATAAGATCAGCCCTGTCTAGTGACAGTCCATGTAAATAAGCCTCAGACAAATCTTGGTCATCATTAACCTCTTTGTAAAAAGCAAGTCCTCAGGCCCCTTGATCTGCTTTTATAATCATCCAATAAGGAACAATTATGACTTAACATAGGAATTGTCCTCTGGGAATTCCTTTAAAAAGGAATCTACAGTATTGTAACAACTCTTTGCATGTAGCAAAGAGTTTCGAGAGTTTTCTTTGCGATAAATATCGCTCTGAATGGTCTTATCTAGATCTACAAAAAGATACAAGTTCAAAAACTGGATGTGATGTCGGTGATAAGTGTGATTGAAATGTAAATTCAGTGTATTATCTCCTAAATAGTCAAAAACGAGAAGCAAATCTTGAATAGAACCATTGCAAATAATGAGCAGGTCATCAATATAGTGTTTATAAAACACTACATTGTGTCGAAAGGGATTGTTATCTCCAAACATGTGGAAGGATGGGGAAAAACATGCCGTAGGATGGGGCAAAACATGTGCCCATCACAGTCCCACTGCCCGTCAAACTGAAAATAATTGTGTATGAGAAGGTAGTGAATACTATCAAGCAAAAAAGTTGTGTGTTTGTGATAGTGTGGATGTGTGTTCTAAATAGTGACGAATGGCTGTGAGACTGTGTTGATGTGCAATGATGGTACATAATGAAGCCCCATCTAATGTGACCCATATGTAAGTGGCGTGCCATGTGAGCGGTTTCTGATTATCACAGCAAGCGGGACTCAAGCTACCAAAGGGGGTCTGCAATAGGAGGTAAGAGTACTTTTACCTACCTCCATCATCCCATGTAGTTCCCTAACAGCATTTCACCTGAATCCTCGAGTCAAGGGATTCTTGCTATCCTCAGCGGGTCTTCAATAGGAGGTTAGTACTTCCACATACCCTCCAAGACAACATATAGCTTCCTAACGGACCTCCATTACTCTCTCTCCCCGATCTTACCTCTACTCTACTACATTTGTGTGAGCGCACTCTGGAGCACGTGACAGTTCTCCTCTTCACTAGCCTCTACAATACAAATGCACTAAAAGCCTATTAAGTCCAAAGAAGATGTACAGAAAGTTGTGACCATTGTGATTGATGTGATGATTCCAAAACATTCTTCTATATGTAAAAGATAAAGGTGAATGTAAAGATATTACCCAAAATACCACAAGTGTGCTAGAGGGAAATCATTTAGTAAAATATGTCATTACAGATGTAAGAGGAATTAATGCTCCCGCTTGTGTGTTGAAGTGGGACACACAGAATGTGCCAGGGGGAGCAGACACTATTGTGTCTGCATTAGCTGCGTGCAAAAAAGGGGTGGGCTAATGTGCTATTGCACCCACTAATGCACATCAGCCGGTGCAATAATGCCAGCTACATCTGCAGTTTCTGTGATTCCACAGCTGTCAAAACAAATGTAACAATGGGATAAGTGTCGCAATACTAACAGGAACCAAAGACTGAATCATATAAACTCTGCAAATGTCAAGTGAATGGGACCCATTCAGATTTTTCCCTGCCTCTTAAGAAGCCGCTTCACAGAATAATGAATAAGGCAAGATGAGACATATTTATTCATCAGTGTTATTCCATACCTTCTGTGATTGAAGATACCTGATAGTCCATCCAAGAGAACAGGTCATTAAGGGTCATATTTACTTAGCAGTGTTACTGCATAAGACACCTTCTATGCTGAAAGACACCTTACAGACCATTCAAGTGAATGGGCCTTATTTACTAAGTGATGTTACTTTGGAAGATACCTTACAGCCCATTCACTTGAATAGGCAATTGGGGGCATATTTATTAAGATGTGCTAGAAACTATCTTATTGAGTAGTACTGCTTCATAAATATGGGAAGACAATCCTTATGAGCAAAATAAGAAATATATATAGAATATAGTAGCTTTGATGAAATTCAATGAATTCCCTCAGAACTCACAGACTACTTGCCAACAGAAGTGTAGTATCTTTTTGTGGCTTTAATAGCAGACTTACAGTGATACAACACAATGTTTCGGGGGTAACCCATTTGTCAAGTGCAATATTGTATTTGTAATTGGTCTAACGGCTAAAATATTGAGGCCAGTGGTTGAGCACACCACGCATAGATATGGACAGTCCTAGCAACTCATACACTATACTGCAGAGGAGGCTGTATTCCTAGGCACTCCACAGAGTATAGTGTGATAAATATTGGTTGCATCTCTGTGGACAGTGGTTGCGAACACCACGCATACATACACACAATATAAGGAGGCTGCTTTATTTAGGCAGCATCTCTTGTCTGGTATCTCCTGGGCAATTTAACATCACGGCTGCGAATTGGCAGCACTCTAAGTCTGCCACTATCCGGAAAAGTTAACATTACGGTTGCGACTTTGATGACAGCAGTTGCAACATCACCTTCTTATATACAAATCCCTAACATCTATTATTACACTGGGGATTTATTTGATTGAATCCAGGATTATGATAACGGAGCATACTGTGTAAAAATACATACAATGCCAACAACTGTGTGACTGGGGATAGTGCCTATACTTGTGGTTAAACTATACCACATTAAGACAAAGAGTGGGTGCTTTATCTCAGAAACTGAAGACTTTTGTTTATGTTTCCTATTTATGTCTATTTTAATGACAATTCCTACCTAGAGGTACAATTGCCTATTTAGTCCTTTATTAAGACCACCTTTAATATTTCAACCATTATCTGGAAATCTAATTACCTACCTTCCTATGTCAAGTGGTTTATCCTTATACATCTGTATGATTACTAGTAGGTAACACTGACATAGATATATCTATTCTAGCTTACATTTCTGATATACATATTTACCCATCCGGGCTTGTATATTGTATCTCCCTCTACAGTTACTAGTTAGCCCATCCTATTTGCTCCTCATTGACATAACGAGGTGTGACTTGAGCACAGGGAGGAGATACGCTTGATCATTAACTCCAGCATTCACATTACGAGTTAAGCTAGCTGCAGCATTCATGTACTATTAACTACACCGGGAATATCCAGCAGACGGCTATTATATACATACAGTTACATCTATATTTCTTAGGATCCTAATAGATTTAACTATTCACGTGATTTCATATGTACCTTTTGATACCACCCTAATATAGGGTCCTGTCGAAATTTATATCAAGATTACGTATACGGACTGGCAATATATTATCTAAGGAGTGGATTATTGTAACATGCCTTTATTTCTTCGAGTGGACACCTCCTTCATTGGTTGAGTTTGGTCTTTTATATCTGGTCTGTTTGTCCTTTATGAGTATACTTTATTTTAAGATTTGAATCATTAAATATTAATTGTAATTCATATCATTTCACACACCTAGGTTACCGAGTGCTATCTTAGCTGAGTTCTTTCTCTTT
The DNA here is from genome assembly GCF_040206685.1 of Ascaphus truei. Lineage (NCBI taxonomy): Eukaryota > Metazoa > Chordata > Amphibia > Anura > Ascaphidae > Ascaphus > Ascaphus truei. Next base: position 340,919,013 of record NC_134486.1, read on the forward strand.
TGATTCATAATTAGCACAATTCTGAGCCCAGCACTTTTACCCTATTTATTTACTCCCATATGACACATAGCTGAGCAGGGGTTGTCCTCCCTCCCTTCCCCCTGCCCCCTATGTGTATTGATGAGTTAATATAAAAGTTTCCCAGCACGTTACCTGACAACTCTAGACCTAATGAAAGGTTATTGGCAGGTCCATCTCACTGAACAGGCAAGAGAGAAAAACGCTTTCTCAACACCCAAAGGCCTGTTTCAGTATACAGTGTTACCCCCTGCCCCTGCCACATTCTATAACACCATACTAGATATGTAGTGGCATAACTGATTGATGTTGTTATCCACAGTGAAGACTGGAAGTCCCATCTCTGAAAGGTTCAAGCAGTACTTAATTCCATTCGCGCCGTTGGTTTAACTGCTAATCCTCCCAAGTGTACCATTGGCCTGGAGGAGGCAAAGAATTTAGGATATTCAATTGGAAGAGGATTGGTTAAACCACAGGTAGCGAAGGTAGAAGCTATACAAAACTGGCCCCAGCCACTTACCAAGAAACAGGTAAGAGCATTTGTAGGTCTGACGGGTTACTATAGAAGGTTTATCCCAAATTTTGCCACAGTTGCTGCCCCTTTAAGAGATCTCACAAAAGCAAGATACCCAATTACAGTGAAGTGGTCTCCAGAAGCAGATCAGGCTTGTAAATCATTGAAAGAAGCTCTCTGTGCCCAACCTGTCTTGGTAACCCCAGACTTTTCTAGAGAGTTCGTAGAACAGACAGATGCTTCTGATGTGGGCTTAGGGGCTGTCCTTTCCCTAGAACCCCAGGGTGAGGAACACCCCATTAACTTTTTGAGCAGAAAGTTAAACCCACAAGAAAAGAACTACTCCATAGTAGAAAATGAATGTCTGTCAATAAAGTAGACTTTAGAGGCTCTTTGTTATTACCTGTTAGGAAGAAAATTCAGGCCAATTACAGACCATGCTCCTCTTACTTGGATATCCCAGAATAAAGAGAAAAACTGAAGGGTGACCAGGTGGTTCATTAGTCTCCAGCCCTTTAATTTCACTGTGGAACACAGGGCAGATCTGAAACAGGGAAATACTGATGGGCTTTCTAGGGTACTCTCCTTGATGTCCATGGTTGCCCTACTAAGGGTTAAAGAGCCAGGGGAGGTTCTGCAAGCACAGCCAGGTGCAGATCACCTGACCTTAATTAACAGAGTGTAAGAAAGTAAGGGCAGGCTGGATCAATTCTTCCCTCTCCCTTATTCCAGCTAAGAGAGTTGGATGCTAAAGACAGGCACTGACCTGCAACAGGTTTTGTTTCTGATATCTGTGTTTTATTATTTGGTTAGTGGGGAAGCCATCCAAAGATAGCTAGAGAATTGCTGTCTAGTTAATGCTCAGAAAGAGCAAGGATTACTTTTCAATTTTTGATTCTTTTGTTTGTCTTGATTTTGTCTGCTGGAGTAACAACGAAAATAAAGCACTTAAACCAGGGCTGGATGGTCCTGTGACTATGCTTTACCCTAAAAAGACAGTGGGGCTTATGCAGAGAGGATCGTGATTTACTGGGAAAACGGCAATAAAATAGCCACAGATTTGGCATAAATTATGGCCGTATGCAGAAAGCGCCTTTACCTTCTTTTAGCAGATGGTAGTCAAATTGCCAAGTTTTTCTGGCGACCTGAAACACGCCATATTATAGGGCAGAATGGCGCGTTCCAGCGCTTCGGTCCTTCTGGAATTGCACGCTATATTAGCATGGCGAGTTCCAGGTTCTCGCCACGTGTTTGGTGACTTTTACACTTCAGAAAACTGTTCTGGCGGATTTTAAAAATCGCGCCATTTTCTCGGGAGTAAAAGGTTTTCTGGCGAGTTTTTTGGCCAGAAGATGGCGCAATTTCCATTTCGATCCTCTCTGCATAAGCCCCAGTGAGTTTTAAGGATCCCAGACAAGAACCCTTCAGTCAAAAAGTGTATTTTGTCACAATATATAAAATATATATCCAATAAAGAGTATCACTTGTGAGCACATCCACATGTCTTAGACAGGTCTGCAAGCCTGCCTTTCAACCATTATCACCAAGCAGTGTTTCCACTGCAGCAAGGGATTCTGGGAAATGACATGCAAATGAGCATACAATGTCACCTTTTGCCTGAAATCCATTTACATGGAACCCATATATGCACATGCTCTGCTGTTCACACAGCTTTCAAGCACTGTGTGTGTATATATTTATTATTATTATTAATATTACAATATATATATTTTATTATTTGAACACTTTAGAATTTAAGATTAAGCCTGGGCTGTCATATGTGGGAGATTTTTAGGATATCCTGTACTCTGTATAGCCAAATCCTGTAGGCATGTAATCTGAAAGATGGGGATTAACTGGTCTCTCACAATGTAACTCTCCATTTCTTCCTAAATGTTCTCTTTTTAAGTGAATTTGTTTGATGTTCAGATTTGTAGATTATTGTTACACTGGCATGTGGTGTTCATAACTGTCCCTGCTCGTGACTTATATTTATGTATATTGTTATACAGTATCGATATAAGTACATTTTATGCATTCTATCATGATATACTAGAAACTATATAGTCTAGAAACTATAAAGTGCAGATATGTTAGAATTAGAGTACATAAGAGAATATTGTGTTCTATTAAGAATGTGTTGAGTACATAAGGTTTATCTCACTGGTACTGCATAAATAAATTGTTGTTTATTACTGTCACTTTAAGAACACATGATATACTATGCTGTTGAACTAGAAGATTAACAGAGTAGGCAGTAGGGATACGATTTCATTGATTCATTTTCTCTGTCATTAGCTTGCAACATTGTAGTAAGAATTGCTACCATATAGTATTATTCTCATTGAGTACAGTATAGTGAAAGTGATTGTGATACTGCATAAAGAAATTGCTACTGTTATTCATCCTCTGAAGAATAGATAACCAACTATGCTGCTAAAATGTAAACATAACATAATACAATCTACTGTAGGGCTACAGATGCAGCGGCCGTTATTTTAAGGAATCACGCGGTGTACCTCGGTCATGATGTGGGATTTCTTCAAACCGTACCGCCTTGAATCCTTAAAATAATGGCCGCTGCATCTGTATGTTTCCATTGATAAACTGATCAGCTTCAGATGCAGATCAGCTGTCTAGTTTGGGTTTGAAAATTAGTTTTGAAAATAGGGCTCTACACAGTATGTGTGATAGGGGTATTTAAAAAGGGTCTGTGTTCACTTGTGTAATATCAAATGACCAAGGGTTACCCATGAAATAATGTGTCGCTGTATGTCTGCTATGTCTGCTATTAGTCACTAAAAGATTTTGATATTATGCTTGTGTTGGCAAGTTGTTTCTGAGTGTGGAGGGCATACAGTGCATTGATTTTCTTCAAAGTTACATGGAACAGCAGGTCACTGTTTTTCTCCTCCTTACACCACTTGATGATTATCCAGAGAAAGGATACCTGACGGTTGATCTGGTGAGTGCAGATTGTGCCTGAAATACGTGTGTTTTTGATAAAATTACAGTATAATGAATTACAAGAATTTTTCAGTAAAATGTTCTGCTTGATGTACAGAGAATCATTATAATTATCTTGTATTCAAACTATTGATTTGTATTTAAGTTGTCTTTTTGTTCACGTTATAGGGGTATAGAAGAAAGGGAAAGGGATGTGAACAAAAATGTTGGTTACAACACAAATCACTAATGTATAACACACCAGGCAAACAGCACTACCTGAGTTAATAATCACGCCCATTCAGGCCAATATAGATAGGGTGCAGGGAGACAAGGAGTCCTCATCAACTCCAACAAAGAATCAACCCTGTCTTCTGGTCCATTCCTACATGTGTAACATGTTGTACTTCCCTTAATAAGATCAAAAAAAATCTAACAAAGTCCCATCCAGAACATCGGAAACATAGTGCTGATTCTGAGGCCCGGGCCATGGTGCCTTCGCCCGCGCGAAGGCGTGTGGAGGCTGTGATGAAGCGGGTGCTTTCCCTGGCCATGGGGGAAGGGCTGTGGGGGGCATTACTAGGGGCATCACGGAGCTGGTTCACCCTCATTGGGCAAACTGCTCACTTGACCGGCCTCGCAAGAAATCAGTTTGAACGCGCAACCCCTCCCGTCCGCACTCCACATGTACGCGAACACTGCCTTAAGGCAGTGTGATCGCCCAGTGTGCGGACTCCTCCTCATGGTCTGCGGTACCATGGCCCCAGCCTTAGGCTTAAGGAGTTCCGTTTTAAGTGCTAATGGCAAGAGCGGTGGTGATTCGATGTTCCCCACACGTCTGGCTTGCACAGATGCATACAAACCAGACATCTGGGGAACAACAGAGCATCACTTATAATGCTTTGGCCAAAGGGTTTACTGTAACTAAATGACCCTTACTCATGAGAATACTAACATTGAAGTATTTAAGTATTTATTTTGTCACTTTGGATGTTACATTGAGTATTTTTGTCTTTTGTTGTATACATTTGGCCACGCTCAGTTGCACTCCTTTTGATATACATATATATATATGTATATGTATATATATATATATATATGTGTATATGTATATGTATATGTATATGTATATGTATATGTATATATATATATATATATATATATATATATATATATATATATATATATATATATATATATATATATATATATATTGTGGTGGGTTCTGGGGTTGGAGCTTGCTGGGATAGTGTGTTCATATATTGAATGTAATGCCATACATATAATCTACAGTAAGGTAAATAAAATCTGAGCATGACATTCGATATTATGTAATAGACATGGCTTGAAAACTTGAAAGTACAGAGCATTTCATATTCAATATGCTGTGAGACCACTTTCCAATGCTGGAGAACAGATCATCATCATTTTAATGAATGGGTTTTAAATATTCCCCATCTGAGAGAAGCATCTTCACATAAATATTAAATCCAGTTCAAACTCAAGCTTGTAAAAGTCAATGCATTTTGTTGGGGGTTTATGTTTTAAAGGTAAAAATGATAAACAACTGTTACTGACATCATAATAACAAAAGTTAAAAAAGGTTCATGGGACAAAAACAAGGGTTTCATAAAAGTTATAATCTTTATAACAAATGCAAACGTCGGATTCATTCATGTACTCTTTTCAACCATCTAAACGTCTGACCTTTATGTTTCCTTGTATATTCAAACGTTATGCATATTCACCAACTAAAATTACTTTAATATATCAGCTTTTAGTCCAGCTCTCACCATGCAGTAACATATTATTTACTAATGTACTGCACCGACACACTTTATTCGAGCAAATACCCGGTATGTACCTGGCAGATACCTGGAATGCGCCACTCCTCACCTCTGACAAGCCCCGTTGCATTTGCCTTCCCAGCCTGGGTTCATGCCTGGCTGATGGGCGGCTGATCTGTTAAATGATAATGATTAGGATTTAATAGGCTGCAATGCTTCGCGTGTCTACCAGATGGCATAAATTCATGAATTGTAATGCAGTATATATATATATACTGTGCATTATTGCAGCCAGCGGGAATAAAATGCTTCAATCCCTGCTTGGAAAATACCTCAATGCACTCGGGCAGAAAACAGTCACAAACCTCAATACACCCGGGTATACCCGAATTCGTGGGACTAGCCAAGCTCGAATAAAGTGTGTCGCCAGTGTAACTAAATTGGACAGAAAGATTTAAGTTACTTATGTATCACCATTCTTCATTTTCTCTCTTTCTTTCGCTCATTTTCTTTCCATCTTTGGATGTCTTCTGTTTAATCATTTCAATGCAATTTTTTATAATATTTTTTTAATAAAAAATGTGTTATTTGAAAATACATATGCCTTCTAATATATTCCTACAAAAGTTTTGATTACATTATAGTTAGAATTTAGGGTAGAAATCTAATATTGTAAAGTAAAAATAACCATTTTAGCTGTCTGCTATTTAAGGCACCACTAGATGGCTCTAAGCTATCATAAATGTATTGCTGTAGTGGTAGTCACTACTTACGTCCCTTAAAGGTTTTTTTTCAAATCCAAACTACACAAATTACTTCGGAACAAATTCTCACTTTAGTCAGGAGCCAATGAGTTAATTTCGCAAATGGAGGAAAAAAACAAACTCGTGTTCTTACCAGGTGATACCAAGATTGCAATAGCTATGCAATACTTAACTCCACTGATAAATAAGAGTTTATTACTGCAAGTAATACAATGGGGAGGGGACTATTATATATTTCTGACTTAGGGTTATGTAATGGGAGGAATTATTAACTCTTGGGCAGAACATGCAACCTTTTAATGCCTGAGGGTACCAATGCATAGCACAGATACCAAAGGGGTTAATATCTTCCACATATTACAATACCTATTCCCTTGCCTACAGTATCGAAGAGGCTAGTAAGGCATTGCATTGCATGGCAATGCCTTACTACCCATTAATGCAAGTAAGTGTCACCCCTATCACCCTCTTCCCCTGGGGCATAACCATCCTCCCTGGGACCACTACCACCAGCAACCCCCAATGCACCTAACCCCCTCTATACGATTGCATAACTACTCTATAAGCAGTCTAGGATGTTTGGCCGAGACTAAACTGCTGAGGAGCTCTGCTGCCACCATGTCGCTGCTAATAAAACTAGCCACTGGAACACGTCACCGCTTCACATTTCTGCAGCACACCATACTGCTTCTACACATTTGTCCTGCAAAATTTCTGCATGGCCATCTTTAAATGTCCAGCCGACACCACAATGTAATTAGGGAATGTGCCTTTTAAGTAGGAAACTCAAAGCACCCGCCAGCGCCGGAAACAAATGTTTTACTAAATTAATCTTTACATTTTATGGCGACAAGTTTCTTGATACCCCCTTGTCTCCTCTGCTACTCTTTCGTCACAAGAAAATGTAAGGATTAATTTATTCAAAACTATTAATAATTTATTAAAACATTTTCTTCCGGTTCTGGCGAGTGTGTCCTCCTTAGTGGGCGCTTTTATAAATGGCGTAATGGTGGTAGGATAGTTATGATACGATGTCCACGTAGAAATGTGAAGACGTGGCAAGGTGCCTTGCGAGGAGTTTTATCAGTGGCAAGATGGTGGTGGGGGAGTGCCAGTCGTGGTTTGGTCACGGCCAAACATCCCATTCCACCCTATAAGCCCAAGGTGACAGGGCTGCAGAGCAATAAATCCAAAGATAATCATCATAGCAAATATTACTGTTTTTAATGGTTGGGTATCAATATTTGGATTAGTTCCAGGGGGCAGAGACCCCGAAAAGAATTGTGACAATCTACGTGGATGGGGTACCATATTTATTTCATTAATCTCCTTTAGTGTAAATGTGGCTACAAAGGCTTTGCAGTGGATAACCCATGCATATGTATCAATAAATATGTGTATATTTTCATGTATTTCATATAGGTTCAATTGTTTGTATATTGTTAATAATTGACTTGTTGTTTGGGTACATTGAGTTGCCTTATTAACCACCTTGGGCTATTAGGGTAGTTAACCAATTATATAGAGGGTTAGGTGTGTTGAGGGGGTGTTTGGAGTTGGTGCTCCAGGGGGGGTAGTTAGATTGGCACGGGGGGGGGGGGTGGGTGGTCGTGATTAACCCCTTGCTTGACTTAGTGTTTAGTGCAGCATTGCTATTTTGTGTCAGAATCATTAAAAGGTACTAAGATTTATTATGCCTTTACTCCCTATCATGTGAATAAGAGCCAATGTGTTTAGCTAAGCTTTAGCACTCTGTTATTGATCTGGAGATAAACGCATTACTAGCCTCTTCGGTAGGCAGGTTATTGTAAGGAATATATTAACCCTGTATTAGTCCTTAGTGTTTGGCTAGTCATGGATTTCAATAACTAGTTGGCCACTGGGATACGAAGATGTTATCTTATTAAATGTGATACATTTTCATCCCTATTACCGGTTTGTATAGATTATTTTGCCTACCGATGTAGCCTGACATATTTGTTTCCTGCAGGAATAGAAACTGTGGGATCCCAGCCATGGCTCCCCCTATGAAGGAATCATCACTGTAGATGGACCAAATCGGAAGTAATACTGTAGATCATCCATAGCATTACCAGGGGAAGGGATTTGGGCTTCAGGCTACATCTGTATGATGATTATTTACATACTAGCTGAGAGACCTGGTGTTGCCCGGGATGTAAATGCGTAATAGCGGAGGGGGGGGAAGGGGGAGCAGAGGGGGGGGAAGGGGGAGCAGAGGGGGGGGAGGGGGAGCGGAGGGGGGGGGAAAGGGGGAGCGGAGGGGGGGGGAAAGGGGTAGCGGAGGGGGGGGAAAAGGGGGAGCGGAGGGGGGGAAAAGGGGGAGCGGAGGGGGGGGAAAAGGGGGAGCGGAGGGGGGGGAATGGGGAGCGGAGGGGGGGGGAAGGGGGAGCGGAGGGGCGGAGGGGGGGGGAAAGGGGGAGCGGAAGGGGGGTGAAGGGGGGTGAAGGGGGAGCGGAGGGGGGGAAGGGGGAGCGGAGGGGGGAGGAAAGGGGGAGCGGAGGGGGGGGAAAGGGGGAGCGGAGGGGGGGAAAGGGGAGCGGAGGGGGGGGAAAGGGGGAGCGGAGGGGGGGGGAAAGGGGGAGCGGAGGGGGGGGGAAAGGGGGAGCGGAGGGGGGGGAAAGGGGGAGCGGAGGGGGGGGGAAAGGGGGAGCGGAGGGGGGGGGAAAGGGGGAGCGGAGGGGGGGGGAAAGGGTGAGCGGAGGGGGGGGGAAGGGGGAGCGGAGGGGGGGGAAAGGGGGAGCGGAGGGGGGGGAAAGGGGGAGCGGAGGGGGGGGAAAGGGGGAGCGGAGGGGGGGGGAAGGGGGAGCGGAGGGGGGGAAAGGGGGAGCGGAGGGGGGGGGAAAGGGGGAGCGGAGGGGGGGAAGGGGGAGCGGGGGGGAAGGGGAGTGGGGGGGAAGGGGGATCGGGGGGAGCAGGGAGGGAAGGGGGAGGGAAGGGGGAGTGGGGGGGGCGAAAAGGGGAGTAAAGGGGAGTGGGGGGGAAAGGGGAGTGGGGGGGGGGAAAGGGAGTGGGGGGGAAAGGGGAGTGGGGGGGGGGAGAGGGAGTGGGGGGGAAAGGGAAGTGGCAGGGGAAAGGGAAGTGGCGGGGGAAAGGGAAGTGGCGGGGGAAAGGGGAGTGGCAGGGGGAAAGGGGAGTGGCGGGGGGAAAGGGGAGGGGGGGGGAAGGGGAGTGGGGGGGGGAGGGGAGTGGGGGGGGGGAAAGGGGAGTGGGGGGGGGAAAGGGGAGTGGGGGGGGGAAAGGGGGGGCGGAGTGGGGGGGGGAAACGGGGAGCGGAGTGGGGGGGTAAAGTGGGAGCGGAGGGGGGGAAAGGGGGAGCGGAGGGGGGGGAAAGGGGAGCGGTGGGGGGGGGAAAGGGGGAGCGGAAGGGGGGGAAGGGGGAGTGGAGGGGGGAAAGGGGGAGCGGAGGGGGGGAAAGGGGGAGTGGAGGGGGGGAGAGGAGGGGGGGAAGGGGGAGCGGGGGGGAAAGGGGAGTGGGGGGGGAAAGGGGATCGGGGGGAGCGGGGAGGGAAGGGGGAGTGGGGGGGCAAAAAGGGGAGGAAAGGGGAGTGGGGGGGGGGAAAGGGGAGTGGGGGGGGAAAGGGGAGTGGGGGGGAAAGGGGAGTGGGGGGGGAAAGGGGAGTGGGGGGGGAAGGGGAGTGGGGGGGGGAAAGGGGAGTGGGGGGGGGAAAGGGGAATGGGGGGGGGAAAGGGGAGTGGGGGGGGGGAAAGGGGAGTGGGGGGGAAAGGGGAGTGGGGGGGGAAAGGGGAGTGGGGGGGGAAAGGGGGGGCGGAGTGGGGGGGGGGAAACGGGGAGCGGAGTGGGGGGGTAAAGTGGGAGCGGAGGGGGGGAAAGGGGGAGCGGAGGGGGGGGAAAGGGGGAGCGGTGGGGGGGGGAAAGGGGGAGCGGAAGGGGGGGAAGGGGGAGTGGAGGGGGGAAAGGGGGAGCGGAGGGGGGGAAAGGGGGAGTGGAGGGGGGGAGAGGAGGGGGGGAAGGGGGAGCGGGGGGGAAAGGGGAGTGGGGGGGGAAAGGGGATCGGGGGGAGCGGGGAGGGAAGGGGGAGTGGGGGGGCAAAAAGGGGAGGAAAGGGGAGTGGGGGGGGAAAGGGGAGTGGGGGGGGAAAGGGGAGTGGGGGGGAAAGGGGAGTGGGGGGGGAAAGGGGAGTGGGGGGGGAAGGGGAGTGGGGGGGGGAAAGGGGAGTGGGGGGGGGAAAGGGGAGTGGGGGGGGAAAGGGGAATGGGGGGGGGAAAGGGGAGTGGGGGGGGGAAAGGGGAGTGGGGGGGAAAGGGGAGTGGGGGGGGAAAGGGGAGTGGGGGGGAAAGGGGAGTGGGGGGGGGAAAGGGGAGTGGGGGGGGGAAAGGGGAGTGGGGGGGGGGGAAGGGGAGTGGCGGGGGGAAAGGGGAGTAGCGGGGGGAAAGGGGAGTGGGGGGGGAAAGGGGAGTGGGGGGGGGAAAGGGGAGTGGGGGGGGAAAGGGGAGTGGGGGGGGGGGGAAAGGGGAGTGGGGGGGGGGGAAAGGGGAGTGGGGGGGGGGAAAGGGGAGTGGGGGGGGGGGAAAGGGGAGTGGGGGGGGGAAAGGGGAGTGGGGGGGGGGAAAGGGGAGTGGGGGGGGGGGAAAGGGGAGTGGGGGGGAAAGGGGAGTGGGGGGGAAAGGGGAGTGGCGGGGGAAAGGGGAGTAGCGGGGGGAAAGGGGAGTGGGGGGGGAAAGGGGAGTGGGGGGGGGAAAGGGGAGTGGGGGGGGGGAAGGGGAGTGGGGGGGAAAGGGGAGTGGGGGGGGGGGGGAAAGGGGAGTGGGGGGGGGGGGAAAGGGGAGTGGGGGGGGGGGGAAAGGGGAGTGGGGGGGGGGGAAAGGGGAGTGGGGGGGGAAAGGGGAGTGGGGGGGGGGGAAAGGGGAGTGGGGGGGGGAAAGGGGAGTGGGGGGGGGGAAAGGGGAGTGGGGGGGGGAAGGGGAGTGGGGGGGGAAAGGGGAGTGGGGGGGGAAAGGGGAGTGGGGGGGGGGGAAAGGGGAGTGGGGGGGGGAAAGGGGAGTGGGGGGGGGAAAGGGGAGTGGGGGGGGGGAAAGGGGAGTGGGGGGGGGGAAAGGGGAGTGGGGGGGGAAAGGGGAGTGGGGGGGGAAAGGGGAGAGGGGGGGGGAAAGGGGAGAGGGGGGAGGGAAAGGGGAGTGGGGGGGTGTAGAGCAGGGGGCATATGTATTGTCATAATTTATGTATCTGCCTGCCCTCTCCCCCCCCCGTCCGGGCGTCCATTCCCCTGATGTCTCGGCGGCTGGCCGCTCTCCCTTCTTGGTTCCCCGATGGCCCGGGGCTTGCTTTTCGCTCCCCCGTTCCCCGTGACTGGCTCCCCAGTGACGCGCTCCCCCGTTCCCCGTGATGCGGTTCCCCGTGACGCGCTCCCCCATTCCCCGTGACGTGCCCCCCCCTGCGATCGCTTTGTCCCCCGATGTGTCGGACTGAGGCACGTGCAGGCGGCGGCAGGAAGTGCGTGCATGTGTGGGCCTGGGGCCTGGCCTGTGTGGGCCTGTAGCGCGAGGCTGAAATGGGTGAGTTACTGGGGCCATCAGTTGAGGCGGGACACGCAGTGGTGTGACTTACCTGGGCGGGCGGTGTGGTGTGGTGTGTGGTGACGGCCACTGAGAGGGGGGAAGGTGCGGGGCCTGTAGTGACAGCCACCGGGAGGGGGGAAGGTGAGCTGCGGTCCGGGTGACGGGGGAGAGTGACGGGCACCGGGAGGGGGAAGGTGAGCTGCGGTCCGGGTGACGGGGGAGAGTGACGGCCACCGGGAGGGGGGGAAGGTGAGCTGCGGTCCGGGTGACAGGGCAGAGTGACGGGCACCGGGAGGGGGGAAGGTGAGCTGCGGTCCGGGTGACGGGGGAGAGTGACGGGCACCGGGAGGGGGGAAGGTGAGCTGCGGTCCGGGTGACAGGGGAGAGTGACGGGCACCGGGAGGGGGGAAGGTGAGCTGCGGTCCGGGTGACGGGGGAGAGTGATGGGCACCAGGAGGGGGGAAGGTGAGCTGCAAGGGGGCCTGAAGCAGTGGTGTGAGTGTGTGAGGCCAATGAGAGGTGTGCGGGGGTGGGCGGTGAGTGTGTGAGGCCAATGAGAGGTGTGCAGAGGCGGGCGGGCCAAGGGACCAATGAGATTGCCGCTAGGGACAGGGAACACAGTACAAACAGAGAAACATACAATGCTTTCAAAAATATATAGTAAGATATAAATTAACATGGAAAACAGGATTCCTCAAGAAGAGTACAAAGTAGAGCTCTACTTACAACAGTATTTTTTCAGCAACTTCAATTTATTAATAGACTGTGAAGAGTGCAACATTTCAGGTGCAATGTGGACGTTTCATCAGGTACAAACACTATCAAAAGCACACGTATATAGCAAAATGTTGGCACCAAAAATCACAAACAGGAGATGGAAATAATACACAGTATCATAGAAAATACAATGATAAGAGTATAAAGATTAAGTGGTAAAATGTATAAGAACACCATCTAAATACAGATTATAGTATAAATATATTTAAAGACATGAGATACACATCTGGTGTACATCTGCGTTGCCCCAAAGGTGGACAGTCTGATTGGGCACCCCAAGAGCTGCTCCCCTCTGCACAGGGCCAGCGTGCTAAGGGTTAACATTTGCTTGTACTTTGTGGAACGTCAACCCCACTCACTGGAATGTTAATGAGTCAATAGGACACAAATAACTTTTTTCATAATCCCTTTATCCTCTGTACCCAATTTTACAACTCTATCTGTCCATGAAATGTCTGTGAATTGAATATTTAACCCTGTTCTTTTACTGTAACTATGTATTTTTACAACTCTTTGCCCAGGACATACTTGAAAACGAGAGGTAACTCTCAATGTATTACTTCCAGGTAAAACATTTTTACAAATAAATTAAAAAATATATATATAATCTTTTTGTGCATAAAATTTTAAACCGGAGGTGGTGCAGGTGAAAAACAAACTGTGGAGCATAGAACATAGTAAACACCACCAAACCGGAACTATCAGTATGGTCTACCCTCAACCGGAAATTACCTCACTAGAACAGAACAGAATGCCCGTGAATGAAAACTAGAAGTAACCTAACTAGAGCACTATGGAACGCAACCCACAAAGGAAAACAGCCTGCTCAAAATGTAGCCATAGTGCAGTGTAACAACATTTAACAATAGGCTATAATCCCATTTATAGGTGCAAGTCCCGGGACAGTGGAGTAACACACAATGGATCCAGGAGTAAACTGTAAATACATAAAAAAAAAAAACAATGTTAATCACTAAACCAAACTAAATACATTTAAACTCTAGGTACAATAATCTATCCAAAACATTAATAAAGTTTACAAATAACTGACTGAAGGATAATCCTGTAACACAATAGATAGGCCAAAATAAAACCTTAAAGATATTTCCTAATTACATACCCAAAATCCAAAGAAAAAGTCCATCTGGATAATAAAAGAGGAACAAGATGATTGTCTGAGAAGGAGACAAGTAAGTGATAAACATCCAGTGACTAATTAATCCCTTTTAGGTTTTACTGTATTCAATGTAAACATTCACCTACTCTCCTTCTGCAGCAAACATTCCTCCCTATTACCAACTCTTCCTCAGAGGACCCACAGAATCAATAATCTGGAACTTTAGCTGACTCATATTGTGTTTAGCTAACCAAAAATGCTTAGCAACCTTGAAATTCAAATGAAGTTACATCAGTTTTCTTAAGGACTTACATAATTTTCTGTTTGTGTTAACTTAGCCACGTATAATAGGATGTATGGTCTTACACACACGGTTCAATATAGGGCTCCCTTACTTTGGAAAACTACTGTACAAGGAAGATATAGACTCAAGAAAAGTCTATAAAGGGTTTTGTTTGAGCTGCTTTTCAATTAATATATTATTTGCACTTGGTGGTTTTTTGTATATATCACGATTTGTATTATTATTAATTGTTCACTTTTATTTATTACTTTCACCTTTGAAACACTGTGTTCACTAGCACATGACTTAGTTACATGATTTAATCACATATATTATTAATCACTATCAATTGTGGATACTCCACTGTAACTTTACATAACTGTATAATAGCACCCGATTACACCCCCCCAGTCCTTGTCCACATGGGAACCAAAGTATTAGAACATCAAAATCTGTCATGCGTACATCCCATTAATTTTATAATTTTTACCTGTTCATGGATGGTGAAAAACATATCCCTTGGTAACGGAGAAATCCTGTTATCATTGATTATTTATTGTGTTGGCCAAACATGCAGGTTTGTCCTCATTCAATGTGTCCCCTTTTTTTCTGTGATTATTCACATATCCATTATAGGCCGATCGACAGCCTTGGGTATACAATAAATGTACATTTTTGTAGTATCTCTATAACGCCAGGTATCAGAACATAATAACTAGCATCAAAATTAGTAAACTTGCAATATTTACTCTTTTTGGTGCTCAGTTACTATATTTTTAACATATGTATTAAAATGTTTTTTTTTTTTTTTTAGTGGAATCAGCTTGATGAGCTTGCTAAACAATGCACTTTTTGTTAGTAACAATGCATCTTTGGTTTACCGAACTTTGGTGACTCTAGAGTCATGTGTACAGTACTTTCTGCAATATTAAGAATGTGTAATTTCAAATAATACAACATAATAGATTAAATATCCATTTAAACTGTACATACATGAGAGAGATATGTACTTTATATAATGCAAAAATAAATATCATACTTTGTAAACGATCTAACAAACAAACAATTATAAACCCTCTAAAAAGCGCTAATCTACAAAAATGTGAATAGGAAGTGGTAACAAATTAAGGTGAATAGCCCTAAAGTGATCAAAATAAAAGCAGCCAATGGAACATTGCTGGAGTGCTGGAGTACACCATCCCTGTTACCATCACCGCCGAGTGAGGGGACCCCTGCAGACTAGACCACGTGGATCCGTGAGACGCTGTGAGGGACGGAGACATGAGGCACAGATTCTCTCAACTGTACTCGAGATCCCTCATCCTGTAAGTAGGATTTCAGGGTTCTAGACAGGGGGGTGATTGAGAAAAGCCTTACCACGCCATGTGCGTGCCCTGTTGCCTGTTTTCTCTATGATTTCAGAGACATCATAACACCAGATCAGACAACACCCCTGCCTGTCCACCAACTATCAGGATCATCTATCTGGCATAGGAAGCCTTATCAAAGACTGCCCAATTGGTTCACGGTATTGGGGTTCATTGGACTTTATTCACAGCGCCTGGGACAATTTATTTGTATGTTTATTTGTAAACGATCTAAAGCATGTTTATGACCTAAAGCAGAGGTGTGCAAACTGGGGGGCATGCCCCCCAGGGAGGGTGGGAGATTTATCTGGGGGGAGCCCAGGAAGTTGCAGAGGTCCCGCGCTCCTCCCCAAGGCATTTAAATTAAATACCGGGGATCACGTAAGGCTTCTGCAACAGTAACACTTACCAGATTCCAGCGCGTCTCCATGGCAACGCGACATCAAATTTTCGACACGGGTCATGTGACGTGATGTCACCGGCGTCAAATGACGTCATGTGACCCCGGAGCATCATTTGACGCAGCTGGCAGGTATGATACAGGGTGCGAGACTGGGGGAGGCAAGGCGGGGGGGCAAAGCTTCAAATGTTTGTGCTCCGCTGACCTAAAGGGTTATTTTCTATCATATTTATTTGTTACAATTTTCAAATTAGTTTAATTTTTTTATAGTTGTATTATATATTAGTTATATATTGGGATTAGAAACTGAATTCACTTACTGTAAAATGTTTAATACATCATTTATCATTGCATATTAGAAATATAACAATAGACGAAGTACAACTGATTATCATCTGAACAGATGTAGAAAAATAATCTTTTTATTTACATTATTTTGTTAAAAAAACATTAGGTAGCAATGCAATAAGTAGTTGGAATCCCCCTGCAGATGCACCCCCCTGCAGACGCACTTACCAGAACTCCCTCCTACTGTCTCTATACGTTCTCCCTACCTACCAATTAGATGTAAGCTTCTCGGGGCAGGGATTCCTCTTCCTTAATGTTACTTTTATGTCTAAAGCACTTATTCCCATGCTCTATTATTTATTTGATTACCACATGTATTACTACTGTGAAGCGCTCTGTACATTAATGGCACTATATAAATAAAGACATACAATACAATAAATGGTGATTGAATATTAATGCTGTGAATGTGTTTAAAAAATGTGGTTCAATTTGTAGTGAGAAATGTACTTATTACAGATGTACATGGTCAACAAACATAAACATAGCATATATTACTTTATATTGTAAACACCCACATTTTCATAACACAATTGTAATTGTTGTCAGTCTTTCACAAGATCTATAAACTGAATGCCTTTAACTTGCAGCTTTGAAGTGAAGTGCAGTGTCTTGCCACTTTCACTGCCAGAAAAGTACTGAAAGCTTATTTCAACATTCAAAAATGAATGTATTAATACTCAATATCGATCGATTACCTGAGCTTGTGGAAGGTTGTTCCCTGACACTTTACAATTCTACACACAGCAATTGCTTGGCGTATTGACACAAACCTAAGAAATGTGTTGTCTTAGTAATAGGTCCTGCCATCATTAATCCACACCATTAAGACAAAAACTGATGGTCAGTCAAGGACACCGGCTATTGCTAATAGTAACTTTTTTTTCACCATATTTACTGTTCCAAACTAAGTATTAAGTATAACGTTTCCATGGACAGGTGTTATCTTATATATTTTGGACATATACAGTACATAATGTAGTATACAAGATTAAAAACGAAAACAAAAACGTTTCATTTAAGCTTACATAGGTACAGTAATAGGTAATATTGATTCTTAAGTTACTATCAATGCTAGAACAAACACAGTAATGAACACAAAGTTGATAAGATTGAGTCACTATGGTGCAATAAAATAAGAAAACGAACAGTTACTGCAGTTTACAACAGGTAGTACTGAGAACGACGATTTTGAACTCTACCCTTTGGAAACATCAGTCGAGAGTTCGATGGTGCAGAGATAATATGAGACATTAATAACAATCAACTTACACAGTATAGCGAGGAAACAATTAAGCATTTTCTATTTCCCGTTTCCATATCAAACGGCTGATGCCTTTCAGCACAATTATTGTGTGGACAGCGCCCTCCAACAGCACATAACACTTCTCTCTTTCTGCTGCAGTGTCGATATACTTTTCCGGATTGAGTACAAAACGTACAAAATAATAGATTGCATTTTATGCATAGTAATTAAATAACAAGGTGTGATTTTATTTAGCAATTAGGATGCATACCCAAGTTACACAAATTAAGGAAATTAAACCGAGTCCGACTTTTAAATTACATGGAAAATATTTTTGTCACTGAAACACCTTTTGCAAAGAGTACCAGAAACTAGTGCTGGGTAACGTGCTTTTCGTTTTTTAATGATAAAGTATACATTAAATGGAAAGTCTAACAATGCTTATCGGATACTACTTACCTAAGATGTTTCCAATGAGTGCTGTAATGAACACTATGATATACCCAGCGATAAGCACCCATTCATATTCTTTAGGGTGTAAATATTCCCTCCAGAGGTAGCGAAGGAATTCCTCATCATAATCAGAGGATTGGTTCAATAGGGGCGCCTTGGTTGCATTTAGCTCTTGTAAAGACCAATTCCTACAGAGTAGATCATCAAGTTTTGTACCCGAATGTTGCATAGCTTGGTGTCCAGTTAAATGTTTCTATGCTTTTCTCTTCTACTGATAAAATGAATGAAGTACAAATGATTTCCTGATCATATGAATTTATAAATCCGGTGTAGGTTGTTGAGTCGGTTAGGTTTCATAAAATAGTTTTGCTGTTCACCATCACAATACACTCCAATATATAATATAGTAGTTAAGACGGCAGAGCTATTCAGAGCAGGAAACAGATGGAATAGATAGAGGGCATTTCCAGGACTTAGCTAAAAGGAGGTACAATCTCACTTAGAGCTGCACATGCTCAGGAATCAGGATGCATATGCTCAGGGTGGAATATGTACCTGCTCCGTTATGTGTAGATTGTTTTGACCAAAAGCTCCCGATTTTTTGGTGTTATAAAGCTTGAACTATGGATTCCATTTAATAGTGCAGAACCTTTTCCTCTGCTTCCGGCAAGTATTCCGATAATGTAATCTGATCAATATAACAGACTCTCTGATCCCTGAAACTCTACATCTGCTAGCTGTCCACAGTACTCCTGTGCCTTCACTGAACGATAATCGTGTGGGGGAGTTCGACATTCAGTATGAATTCTTATACCTGTTTGAGTCATCTCTTACCGAGTTCAAATATATATATTGCTGTACAGATTTTGCCAAAAAGGAGTGCAAGTAGGTAAACTTTCGCATTCTACTGCAATTTAGTTTTCAATGCAAAACAATATTAGAATGAAAGATAAAAGCTAAAATTACACTTTTGTTCAGAGGATGTGATGATGTGACTGACTGTGCAATTGTAGCTGGCAGGAAAGGAGCAAGCATTTTTCATATAGCAATGTCAGTAATTCATATTTAATTAAAAAAAAAAAAAAAAAAATTATTTCCAACACGTTTTCATAAAACTACAGTCTCACCTACATGCAAACAAGAGAAATCATTTATGAATTTACACAACAGTGAAAAGAAGTGAGGGGGAGGTACATTACTGCTTCATAAGAGTTAACTACTGAAGTGCATTTCCCCAGAAATCATAGGGTGACAGCTCTCAGTGAGAATATAGAAGTGAAAGTATTAAGTTTGGAGGCACAATAGTTCAAGAGAAGTCAATATAAGGCATAATAGATTCCTTCCAGAGAGATTCCTTGAAAAACTGCATTTAGTGGTAAATTTATAAAGCTGTAGTCAGCTATAGAATTGTAATAATCACTGTCATATGCTATGATATTTTAAACAGTCAATAAAGATACAAAACAGTCTAGTCGGTAAAGATTTATTTTGGCAAATTTGGAAAACCCTTTAACCTTACTTTGTAGTGTCCCTTTCTCTGGGGATCTCTGCATTATCAATTAAAATCAATTATTATATGTATTCCATTTACAGGCAAGGGTTCTCATACTGTAAGTATGATTGCCTTGCCATTGTGGTGGAGAAAAGGGGTTTCCATACTCCCCGTAGTAAAATTTAAGTTGAATTTTTTTTATAAAAAAAATCAAATGTTGAAACAGAAAAGCTAGATTTAACCCTTCAAGCATGACACTGTGATTCATTTACATAAATCCTGCTCTGCACTGCACACTATATGGCCTGTGTACTTTAAATTTATTTTAAAACATTTTATGAGTCAACATCTCAGTGCAGAGGCATAACTAGGTGTTTTTGTGCCTGGAGCGAGATCCTCCAATAGCGCTCACCACCAAACACACAGCACACTGACACACAACACAGAGCACTGATTGAAATTGGCACCCTGCACAGCACAGCAAATCACACTGGCATAAACACAGCACACTGACATAAACTGTTGCAGTATACTACCACAACACAGCACACTGAGAGACACTGACACACAGAATATGGACACACACTGATGCACAGCACAGCACAGCACACTGACAGACACTGACACAGAGCTAGAGATATGCAAAAATAATTTGGGGCAGATTTAGATCAGCCTCGGATTGGCCAGTTCCTTTGGTTTGTGGATCAGTCTCAAAAGGCGAATCCATAATTTTAAAAAAGCTGTGTGTGCTGTGCACGCGCATAGTGAGTGAAACTTCTTTGTGTGTTCTCAGCAACATATAAAGTAACAATAATATTATTACTGCTTAGACAAAGCATGAGTAAATTTGATTGGCGGGGTCATGTTATTCCAGCAGTGCAGTTGCAGCAGTACTGGCATCATGGATGTTGAGCAGGTGGGGGAACTCACAGGGGAGGGGGGGTAATAGGCACTTCTTTCAGGGCGGTTTCGGCGCATCACTGGGGTGTGTGTGAGTCAGTGTGTGTGTGTGTGTGTGTGTCAGAGTGTGCGTGCGTGTGTCATTGCGTGCGTGTGTCAGTGTGCGTGCATGTGTCAGAGTGTGCGTGCGTGTCTCAGAGTGTGCGTGCGTCAGAGTGTGCGTGTGCGCATGTGTCAGTTGTCAGTGTGTGTATGTGTGTCAGTGTGTGTGTATGTGTGTCAGTCAGTATGTGTGTGTGTGTGTGTCAGTCAGTGTGTGTGTGTGTGTGTGTGTGTGTGTGTCAGTCAGTGTGTGTGTGTGTTTGTCAGTGTATGTGTGTCTCCCTGTGTGTGATGTGTATGTCACTATGTCTGTGTCCTGCCTCCTCTCTCCAGACTCCCCCCAGCACCCTTGTCCTGCCCCCAGCACCCTTGTCCTGCCCCCAGCACCCTTGTCCTGCCCCCAGCACCCTTGTCCTGCCCCCAGCACCCTTGTCATTCCCCCAGCACCCTTGTCCTCCCCCAGCATTCTTGTCCTGTCCCTAGACCCTCGTCCTCCCCCAGCACCCTTGTCCTCCCCCCAGCCCCTTTCAGCAGCCCCCCCTCCCCCATTCCTACCAGATCGCGGCACAGAGGAGATGGAGGCAGTGGTGGTGGGGAGGAGGGGGTGAGGGGGGACGGGGAGAGGGAGGCATGGCAACTTCAGCTGGAGCTGGCTCGGAGGGGAGCGCTGCAGCGCATCAACTTCTGAAGCTGGCTCAGAGGGAAGGGAGCGCACTCATTTGGAGCCCTAGAGCGGGTGCGCGCGTCAAGTGCTGGAGCGGATGCGTGTGTCACATGCTGGAGCGGACGCGCGCGGCACGTACTGGAGGCGCGCGGCACGCATGTCCTGGAGCGGCCGGGAGTGAGGGAGGGGAGTGTGCGGGTGTGTGGGGGGAACGGCGGCCGTTAGGAGCGGCGCCGGCGGCAATCACCGCCACCACCGCATATGTCAGCGGCCGTGTGGTGGGACTGGTGGCTGTTAGGAGCAGCGCCGGCGGCTATCGCCGCCGCCACCGCATATAACAGTGAGCATGGGGGGGAGCGGCGGCCATTACGTGATGTCACTTCGTTTCACATTTCGTCTCCATCTCTCCAGTTTTGTCCCATCATGACTAGGTTCCACTAAAGAAGTTTCACTTCAAAAAAAATTCAAAAGACATAGAGCAATCTAAAATCAGTTGCCAGGTTTTTTAAAAATCCGGCACTCAGATGAGAGAGAGATATGCTAATAGCTATATTAACTACATGTGTGAGAAGTGAGCATCTCAAAAGTAGAATATGATATGGATGCTACCCATCAGCTGGTTTAGCTCCCACTGTTTGAGCTGTGGCCTAGAAAAGCAGTGGTTGTGGGTTCTAGTCCTTTTGAATCGTACACCATTCCAGTCATTAGGTTGGTGCCTTCGGCTTATCAATTCTATATAGTTATTAAGGAAATCATTTAAGAAATTTTGGTATGAAACTCATTTAAATATACTTTGCATATCCATTAGCATCACCCCGCAAGGCACCTCAGGGGTGCTCCATTTTCAACACAGGCATGTCTTCCTAATTTATTTTGAGGGAATATATAGACCTATAACAAACACTGACACTCTTTCCCATCACACTGACAACATGGAGAGGAGGGACGGGCAGAGTGCTGCAAGTCTCTGCCTCACTCCTGCCCCACAGATTTTGCCATCAATTCTCTGCTCTCCCCCTCTCACTGACCAGTGATGTGCAGCAGGATCGGGTGCTGTAACCTGTTACAGCGTGGGCAGACAGGTTAATCAACATAGTGACAAACACAGGCGCCTGGGGGGGTTCTGCATTCCCCCTCAGGCAGCGTCTGTGGCAGTTGCCTCGCTCATCCCTCCTTGCTCTGCCTCCTTTTTTAGTGCTAAAAAGAAATATAAACAATAAAAAAGTGCAAATATTACATACAGTATATACAGTATGAAACAGTTTGTTGTTTTAAATTATTTTTACACATTACTTATGTTCAATAACTGATTGATGGAATTTAAATTAAAACATGATGTATATTTATTCATAACTAATATTAGTATTAGTATATATATATATATATATATATATATATATATATATATATATATATAAAAATTAGTATTAGTATATATATATATATATATATATATATATATATATATATATATATATAAATTAGTAGTGTAATATAATTCATAATAGCCATACCAAATAATACATTTTTAGCATATACGTATAATGAAACATTATAAATAAATAAAACATTAATTTTTGAGCTAATACATAGCAACTTTATTCTCCACGAACATGATCAGTCTTTTTTGGGTTTACGCCAAGTTGAACTTGGCATGTGATTTTGATGTGCTGTTATTGGGTGTAGGGAGGTGGTTGAGGAGGTAGTTGCTCTGGGTGGTTAAGCCTAACGGGGGTGGCAGGAGGGGTTAACCCCTCATTACCTTTCCTTAGTCAAGTAATGAAAAGGGGTACATCATTTATTTTGATATTGTACGTGTGTTCTTTTTTGTATTATAGCACAGTATATTGTTTACATTTATTTTAAATATTTGTTTAATGGTCTAATGTATTTATTTTCTAATCCCAAAATCACTATTATCCCCATTTGATCTGATGAAAGGTCCTTATGGGACCTGAAACATTTTTATTCCACTGTTCTTTGCTGTCACATTAAATGGAGAACTTCATTATGAACTTTTGAGTAGAGCTCTGCTTTGTATCTCTGTCCTAGAGGAGACCTGCACTTTGTAGAATGTATTTGTCTATCGCTGCACAAGTAGGATTCTCTTTGACTGAAATTGTTTCCCTGCACTTTGGAACTGTAATACGGATAATGGGCATTAGTCTAAAGGTGGCAGGGATAGTTTTGGTGGTGAGGGGGTTGATGACTCCCAGTGGGGTATGGGAAGGGTTAACTCCTTCATTACCTTAGCAGTTAGCTACTAAGGTAATGAAAGGTGGTTATTTATGGTTTTTTATACTTGTTTATTTTTTTGGTTAATGCCCTCAATCCTTATTAGCCCCTTCTGACTAATAGAGATGTTGGGCATTAGACTAGGAGGGAAGCAAAGTTTTGTTAGAGTTATTGGGGGTACTTGATTTAGTTTGGTCTGTCTTGCCCCTTGATAACGTACAGTAGATAACCGAATATCGGTGTCTACGTCACAAGGGGGAATACTATAGGAAATGCATGCAGAGTTAAAAATAGGAGACTCTCTTTGGCAAAATAAATGTAGGCATTTATTTTGCCAAAGTGCAATAAACAAAAACGCAGGCTTATCCTCATTCAAGGTACAACAAAAGACAGGTCAGCAATATAAAGGATAGGGCTTTCTAAGGTCAAAGTTTCGTTTCCCCAGCATATATTGTCCATATAGGTCTTTAGATGTCTACTGTATATAGATCTGGTGTACTTTGGCATGAACTGCACAGCAATATGGCACCCATGCCATGGTGTCCCTAGGGGTCAAGGACACGCATGTGTGGTCTGTATGTAGACCAGAAAGAGACTGAGAAACTGTTACCTTTCCTGCCTTTTAATCCTTTCTAGACTCGGCTTGGCTCGTTAGTGTCGTGCCTTCCTTCAAGTTGCAGGAGTTCTGGAAGTTTATTCCGTGGTATCTTGTTTTGTGCGCAGGTGGGACATGCTGAGACGAAATGCTGAATGTCCTTGCGCATGCCCGGCCACCAGAAGGTTCGTTGCAAGAGGTCGATAGTCCTTTTGATCCCTAGGTGACCTGCCGTCTTGGCTGCGTGCCCCCATTGCATTACCTTCTGGCGGAAGGTAGGGGTGTGAAGAGTCATCCAACTGGCACCCTGAGACCCTGAGGAATCTGATATTGAACCTTGGTGATCTCGGTCAGTGCGTCAAAGGTATTGGCCGACAGGACACATTTAGGAGGAAGGATAGTCTCTTGGACGTCCTCGGTTTTATCTTCTACAGAGAATTGACGAAACAGTGCGACCGCTTTAACATTTTTAGTACCTGGGAGGTATGAAATAAGGAAGTTGAACCGGGTGAAGAAGAGGGACCAACGTGCCTGCCGGGCACTCAGACGGTGGGCAGTCTCAATATATAAGAGGTTTATATGGTCTGTAAGGATGGTGACGGGGTACTCGGCGCCCTCCAGCAGGTGACGCCACTCCTCCAAGGCCATCTTGATCGCGAGGAGCTCACGGTTACCCACGTCATAATTTCGTTCTGCTGCGGAGAACTTCTTAGAAAAGAATGCACAGGCATGCAATCTGGCCTGTGGGTTCTTCCTTTGGGATAAGATCGCCCCTGCCCCTATGACCGAAGCATCCACCTCGAGAGTGAAGGGTTGTGCCGGATCAGGATGCACCAAGATGAGTGCTGTGACAAAGGCCTCCTTGAGAACTTGAAAAGCCATGATGGCCTCGGAGGACCACAGTGCGGGGTTGGCGCTCTTCTGAGTGAGGGCTGTGATGGGTGCGACCAAAGTGGAATTTTTTTTTATGAACCTGCGGTAATAATTGGCAAAGCCTAAGAACCTCTGTACCGCTTTCAGGGAGAGGAGTCGGGGCCAATCCAAGACAGATTTCACCTTAGTAGGGTCCATTGCGAGTCCAGTGTCTGAGATTATGTATCCCAAAAATGACATGGATGACTGGTGGAACTGGCATTTTTCAAGTTTGGCGAACGGACGGTTCTCTCGCAACCTCTGAAGTACTTGTTTGACGTGCCGAGTATGTTCCAGGGAATTCTGGGAGAATATAAGGATGTTGTCTAGGTAGACCACCACGTGTTGATCCAGAAGATCTCTGAAGACATTGTTAACGAAATCCTGGAAGACGGCTGGCGCGTTGCAGAGACCGAAGGTCATCACAAGGTACTCATAGTGCCCATCCCGTGTGTTGAAGGCCGTCTTCCACTCATCTCCCTTACGAATCTGAACCAAGTTGTAAGCTCCCCGGAGATCCAGCTTGGAGAAGATAGTGGCGCCTTGTAACCTGTCAAAAAGTTCGGCAATCAAGGGAAGTGGATACCGATTCTTGACAGTCACCTTGTTGAGGCTACGATAATCAATGCAAGGGCGAAGTGTGCCATCCTTTTTCTTTACAAAAAAGAAGCCTGCTCCTGCCAAAGAAGAAGACTTACGAATGAAGCCTCTTTGGAGGTTCTCCTGTATGTAAAGTTTTATCGCCTTGGTCTCGGGGGGGGGGGAGGGGGAAAGCGGGTAGGTATAACCTCTTGGGGGAATCGTGCCAGGAAGAAGATCGATCGGGCAATCATATGCCCGATGGGGTGGTAATTCCTCCGCCTGAATTTTGTCGAAGACAAATTCCTCCGCCTGAACTCCCAGTAGGCGTCCGGAAGGAGGCGATTCTTAGATTCCGAACGTGTGGCACCTACTTGAGCCTTAGGCAAATCCAGACAAATGTCTCGACACCGGTCTCTCCAGGTAATGGGTTGATCTGGGGGTTATGGTGCTGGAGCCAGGGTAGACCCAATATCACGTCTACAGCCGGTGTGTGGATGGCGTCCAACTGAATATGTTCGGAATGGTGACCAGTCATCTTGAGACAGAGGGGAATGGTCTGCTGTGAAATGAATGCGGGCTGCAAAGGCCTACCGTCAATGGCTTCAAGGCCCACGGGCCGATCTTTGGCTATCAGAGGAATCTGTTTCTTCTCAGCAAAACCCTGATCGACAAAGTTTCCACCGGAACGGGAGTCTAGGAAGGCCATTGTGGTGATGTGCCCGAAGCCTCCTGATAGGGTTATAGAAAGGAGTATCTTGGATCGTAGTTTGGGAGAGGAAGGAGAGGTTACCATACCCAGTAGTTCTCCCAGTACTCACTGGGGGCTGGCATTTCCCGACTTGGACGGACAGGTACTCACCAGGTGTCCACTATTTCCGCAGTAAAGGCAGAGGCCTGCCCGATGCCGGCGTAGTCTTTCTGTCAACGAGAGGCGAGTCCCACCCAGCTGCATGGTTTCTTCAGTAGATACAGCGGCAGACTCCCCTGGAGCTGTATGTGGGAAGGAAGTGGGTTGGATACCTTTTTGACGGTTTCCTTTCTCCGCTCTTCGCTCCTGGAGCCGCTGATCCATACGGATACAGTGCGCGATGAGTTCCTCCAATACTGTAGGTCGCACCAAGGCGGCCAGTTCATCTTTGAAGGAGTAATTTAAGCCCTGCCAGAACACTGCGGCGAGCGCTTCGTCATTCCACCTTGTTTCTGCTTCAATAGTGCGGAATTCTAGTGCGTAGCGAGCCACAGAGCGATTTCCCTGCATTACATTGAGGAAAGAAGATGCGGCTGTTAACCTCCTACTTGGTGTATCGAACACCCTCCGGAATTCAGCACAGAATCGGTCCAGGTTGGAAGTCAGATCCGGCCGTTGCTCCCATATGGGTGTAGCCCAGGCCAAGGCATCGTCGGTCAACAGCGAGATAATGTACGCGACCTTGGAACGGGAAGAAGGAAAATGAGAGGGTAGAAACTCAAATTGGATGGAACACTGCCCCAGGAAGCCACGACGTGCTGAAGGCTCTCCCGCATAGCGATTGGGAGTAGGTAGGCAAGGTTCAGAAGGTGAAGTTTGAGGTACCAGCGGGGAGAAGATAGGAGCAGGAGGAGCGGCAGCGGTATCAGGAGAGGACAGAAGAGATTTGAGTTGTTCCGAAATGGTACCTAATTTGGAGCAGTTCCATACGCTGGTTATTTTGAGTGAGACAAGTCTCTACTTCTTTGAACAGGCCATCGTGTTCGCTTAAGCATCGACCCACCTCGGCGGAGTCCAGGTCTGTTGGGCTGAGCATAATGTCACGGGACTATAGGAGTGCTCACCACAAACCGGATTGGACCGCGAGGCCGAGGTGGGGATACAGGAAAACCACTGCCCTACAGCCGCGTGAGTGGGTCCGATAAGCAGAGTAGTGTGTATGGCCTTGGTCGGGGCAGGAGAGTGTAAAATCGTAGAGGTACTTGCCAGAGTCCGGGTTGGAGAGATCAAGAGTAGTCGAAGTCCAAAGCCAAGGTCGAGGAGAGGAGAAGATAGAAGTCCGTAGGGCATGCCGGGGTTCGAGGGTGCCAGAGGTCGGGAGTCCAGATTCAAGCAAGGGTCTGTAACGGAATACAAGAGCAGACTGCGAAGTAGCTTGTAGCAAGCACAACCAGAGACTGACTATACTCGGCAATCAGCTCTGGGCTGGTAGCACTAAATACTGATAGGAGCCAATGAGAACTACCAGCGGTGAGGTCAGATGAAGGTAGAGCGCTGCTAAGCTGAGGCTGGATGCAGGGTAGGTGTGGGAGGAACAAGTACATTGGCGGCAGTGGAGATGGACATAGTGGCGTTCGCGCAAAGTGGGCGTCGCCCGCGATGGAAGGGGAGGTGGGAGCATGCCAGGAAGGAAGGCAGAAGCCGTTGACGCGTGCTGGGTCTGCCCCGGTGGCACGCATGTGCGGGAGTAGATGGAGGAAGGAAGGAGAGACCACGGGACCGGATGCCGTGTGCCCCGGCGGCAGAGGTAAGATCAGGAGCGGGCGCCGTGGGTGGCGGCCTTACAAGAAGAGAGATTGGCCTGTAGTTTGAGACAGTGTTTTGTCCTCACTTTTAAAGATTGGGACAACTCTGGCAGTTTTCCAGGTCTTAGGAGACCTGCAGACAAAATAGAGTTGACTATGGAAGCAATTGGTTTGGCAATGGCTGGGGCACCAAGTATTAGGAACTTAGATTGCAGCAGGTCAAGTCCACATTGGCTGCTTAGTTTTAATTTGAGTAGTGATTGACTATTCCCCTCTTCAGATACTGGTACAAATTGAAAATTGTGGGGAGTGGTGGGAGAGGGTGGGGCATAGGGATACTCCCAGATTGAGCTTAATTTTTGTAGTTCGGGTTGCATTTTGCTAATACTATAAGTTAGTAGCACACGCCACAAAGTATTCATTGAATCCATTTGCAATGTCAGTGGGATTTGTCAGTGTAATATCATCCTTAATGATATTACATGGTTGTTGATGGATAGAAGGCAGGAATATATTGCTGATGATCTTCAAGAAGTTTGCCGGATTTTGATATACAGTCATCTGAAAAAGAAAGTACACCCTCTTTGAATTCCATGGTTTTACATATCAGAACATAATAACAATCATCTGTTCCTTAGCAGGTCTTAAAATTAGGTAAATACAACCTCAGATGAACAACAAAACATGACATATTACACCGTGTCATGATTACTTTAACAAAAATAAAGCCAAAATGGAGAGCCAGGGCGGAGAAGAAGAGGGGAATCCTATAGGCTGCTGGGTCACATAGGTGTGCCCTATGACGCAGCTCAATTAGAAGCTGAGGCGGAGCTACGTGTCGCGCGTTGCCGACGTGGAGGACTGGCGACCTGGTCGCGCATCACTTGCGCACCACGCATGACCCTCTGCAGAGCGTGCCCGAGTTTTGGAGGCTTTACCGAACGCGTGCTGATCTGCACGTGTCACTGGGGTCAGGGGGCGGAGTCTGGGGTGCGTGTCACTCCTGTGCTGGGCCTGCCTGTCACAGGAGCGGGGGCGGAGACTGGGAAGGAGGTTAGAGGAGAGGCTGGGTGAATGAACATGCCACATGCTTTTGCGGAGGCGGGGCTTGGAAACGGAACCCGCGGGAGGACAACCCGTGAGCGCGTAACCACACCGTGAGATTGCGCATCCTGGGCATCTGTCGTGGCAGGGGTTCTCAGGAGGTGAGAAGGTCTCCAGCTGCCAGAATAGCGAATCCTCACACAGGGTCAGAGTAGGGGAGGTGCAGAACGTTGCAGGTACTATTAGCCATGTTTGGGTTTGGAGAGGGTAGAGTCGTCGTTGTCCGGTTGCCGAAGTCAGGTGTGGATCGTCATGGAAAACCAGATCGGTACACAGAATAAGGAACATCAAGAAAAGGCAAGACTGTGGAGGCAGAGAAGAGGTAAGTACAATGCAACTGGTTCTATGCTCAGCCAATTTGCCAGTAGGGCAGCTAAGCATAAGTAGGGGAGAGCATCCAATAAATACCCTGCAGCGTGGAGGTGTGTGCAAGGCGAGGGCTGTGGTAGGGTAGGGTGCAGGTGCTGAGGGTAGAGCTGAGTTAGGAGGTGACCTTCAGTTAGAGCGAACGTGCGTGAGTGGGAGGTTTTAAGCAGGAGAGGGCTTTAGATACAAAAGGGGTAGACAGAAGATGTAAGGAATGGCATGAGGAATTTATAGCCTTTATAAAGAGGAGAAATATGGAAGTAATAGGGGAAGCAAGGAGAGAGATTTCAGCAGGAGAGATGCGGAGACAGATTTCGTAAGGAGTAAATTGATTCTAGCAACAGTTTTTAGAATAGATTTCCAGGGAGATGGGTGAGAGGCAAGAAGACCGTACAGTAGAAGGTTACAAGAAAGATATTTTAGCGTTTGAGCAGTGGAGCGACAGAGGAAAGGGCGTATCTTTACAATATTAAAGACGAAAAATTGAAAAGCTATAATAACGTGAATGTGAGAGGAGAATTTGAGGGTGGAGTCAAATGTGACACCTAGGCAGCATGCTTGTGAAACTGGGTGTAAGATAGTGCTGCCAACAGTAATGGTGAATGGGGAAATAGGGCTAGGTTTAGGATTAAAAATAAGGAGCTCTGCCTTTGACATGTGAAGTTTGAGTCTGCGGGGACCTTCCAAGATTATATTTATATATATTTATAATTTTCATAGGCAAACACTTATCTACATGTATATTACGGTTATTCTCTAAAAACATAATCCAAAAGGGGCCTTCTTTCATCAAAAACATGTGAACTGTTAAATGACAGATATTAAATTAAAAATACCTTATATTTGATGCTGATGTGCTGATGAGGGCTCTACATGAAGGGGAACATGTTGCATGTGATTCATTATACATTGAATGTTTTGGTTTCTCTCTACAAGTCAATTTGTACATTGAATAGAAATGTACTCAGATTTTCTTTTCATGTACTCTGATAGCCTTCATTTATTTCAGTCCTCCATAGCTTTTTCTGTGTTTTAATATTGCCATTCTAATCATTTATTTTGAGCAATTTTAGTGTCTTTCATGCATCATTTTGATGTAGACCTTGAAGTACATTATACTGTTGCGGCCCCTTTTATTCTCCTACATCCCCGAAAAATTCCGAATGTTTTCCGAATGTCACGCACTTTGCCGCGTTCATTCCACATTCATGGCGAGACAGCACTAATAGCGCTAATACAATGAAACTGTCCGCAGCGCCTAAAAATACCGGAACATGCCGCATCAAACACTGCATCTGCACGCGGTTTTAAAAGTCGCGCTGAAATGGCCGCACGAGGCTGAAGGCGGCCGCCACTGTATACTAAATATTATTAACCTTATTTTCTGAGATCTGCATAGTTATATATGTTACAGGTGCAAAAACATATTATTCTACTAACATAATAAAATGAAACTCTATTATCCAGTTGACTTGGACTGAAGGCGTTCTAAATGAAAATGTTAAAGTAGAGGTAGCTACAGGGTATGGATAGATTTTCTCTACACCCCAGACCACTTACTTACTCACATACTGTAAATTAATATTATCACCAGGAGGTCAGCTCGCTCCGTGCTCATACAGAATTTGTGATTTTTTTTTTATCATCACAATGTAAAAAGTGTAAAAAACTAAAGGTTAGGAATACAATATTTTGAGAATAAGAGATTTAAGATAGATCATTCTGTATATGATCTAGGACAGTATTTCCCAACTCCACTACTCATTATATTTTATTTAAATCTAAATCTGACCATAAAATTAATGTGCATCACTGTCAAAAGCATAACTATCTAATTTAATTACACTCGTATAGTACATACAACGTGAAATAACATAAGAAAGTCTTGCTCAAACTTATCTATAGTACTGTAAGTACTATGTGCTGCCTCGGAGAAAATATATAATGTGAGAGATAAGCACAACTAGCAGATGAGAAAAAGCTCCCTCTGTGGTGCACCAAAGTAAAAGTCATGATGTAAAGTTTAGTAAATGTATTTATTTATTTATAAAATATTTTACCAGGAAGTAATACATTGAGAGTTACCTCTCGTTTTCAAGTATGTCCTGGGCATAGAATTAAAATGACAAATAATACATGGTTACAAATACTGTTACATAATGAAACAGGGTATACATTACTGTATATACAAGACTTTGCATGCATACCTATAGATAATATATATTATGGACATATGTAACAGTTACAGACCAGATTAAAATGTGAGACAGCTTTGGTTTTGAAAGGACTTAAACTGGTGGATGTGAGAGTCTCTGGTAGTTTGTTCCAATTTTCTGGAGCACGGTAAGAGGAGGAGCAGCCGGATACTTTGTTGAGCCAGATCTCAGATGATAAGTGCTGCATGTGGTAGGGGTGAGGAGCTTGTTCAGATAGATGGGTAGCTTGCCCAGAATGTATTTGAAGGCAAGACAGGAAAGGTGAACTTTGCGCCTAGACTCTAGTGATGACAGTCAAGTTCTTTGAGCATTTCGCAGTGATGTGTGTTGTAGTTGCATTGGAGAAAAAAAATGGCATATTGAATTGTAGAGGGTGTCAAGTTTGTTAAGGTGGGTTTGGGGTGCCGAGCCGTATACTATGTCTCCATAGTCGATAATTGGCATTAGCATCTGCTGTGCGATACGCTTTCTGACCAGCAGGTTAAGGGAGGATTTGTTCCTGTAAAGTACACCTTGTTTGGCATAGGTTTTGGATGTCAGGGTATCAATGTGCATCCCAAATTTAAGTGGGAGACAAACCATTGCTCAGGTATTTAAAACTAGTAACAGGAGTTAGCGTTGGTGTTAGCGTTGGTTCTGATCTGGAGTTCAGTCACCGGAATCTTTAAAAATGTAGTCTTGGTCCCAAATACCATTGTTACAGTCTTGTCAGTGTTTAAAAACAGTTTGTTTTGAGAAATTCAGTTTTTGAGTCTCAAAATGTCAGACTGAAATATGTGTTCAAGGTCAGAGAGGCTATGGCTGTGTGCATATAGGATTGTGTCAACTGCATACATGTGTATTGAAGCTTCCTTACAAGCTGTGGGAAGATCATTTATGAACACTGAGAAGAGTAGGGCCCCCAGAACAGAGCCTTGCGGGCCACCACAGGTGATATCCAAGGGGTTGGAGTTAGAGCCTCAGATGGACACATGTTGGGATCTACCAGATAGGTAGAACTGACACCTGTTTAAAGCATGCTTCCCTATTCATGCTTCCCTATTCCAGAGCACTGGAGTTTGATAAGCAGGATAGCATTATCAACAGTATCAAAAGCCTTTGCAAAATCTAGGAATATTGCACCAGTGAGTTGTCCCCGTTCCATTCCACACTGGATTTCATTGCAAACTTTTAGCAGGGTAGTTTCGGTGGAATGTTTGGGGCGATAGCCAGAATGGAATTGGCTAGGGAAATTTGTCTTGGTATAGTAATTGCTTAATTGGGAGTGAACACATTTTTCCATGACTTTGGATAGTATTGGGAGAAGAGATATTGGCCTGTAGTTTGAGACCGTGTTTTTGTCCCCACGTTTGAAGATTGGGACAACTCTAACAGTTTTTCAGGTTTTAGGAATATGGCCTACAGACAGGATAGAGTTGACTATTGTAGCAATTGTAGAAAATAGAGAGAGAACACAATGTAGCACTCAGGTTTACGCTCTGGTGATGAGTGAATGAGTTAAAACATAAACTTTATTAGTAACAACATATAATAAAATAATGGGTGTATAAAACGTACTGGAGGTAGGCTGATCCTAAGTACTGATAGCCGTGTTGGCTCAGGATCAAACGTGATTGTGTGTACTAGGTATATCCTAATAACACACCAGTAGCAAAACAACACAGAAATCCTAGTGTGGACCTGTGTTATGAATGAATACTATAGGGTGTGCTCGGGTAGGTACTGAGACTACAAATCACATAATGGCAGTATCTGCATAGACCATGGTTTAAAATAGGTAATGTGACCAGTAGCAACTGATAAACATATAGAGCAAATATACTATGTATACCAGTGGGTGTCTAAGTGCAATCAGCTTTGCTCCTCTTAATGAATGATGGTATGCCTTGCACGGTGTCAGAATGACCTAAGATAACCTACTTAGTTCTGTTCTGCAGGAGTGTAGTGTCCTGCAGTAACCTACGTAGCTGTTAACAGAGGTAAATACAGACTGACTGTAGGTTGTAGAATTAGTAGATGGAACCCTAACCAGGGAGACACTGACACTTGGATACATATGTGAATCATAATATACTTCAGAGGAGATAGCTGTGCGATGCACAGAAAGTAAACCTTTGGGCTGCTGTTAAGACATCCATAAACGGCAGCGCTGCTTAGTGTTGCTGCAGGAAACTTTTACTTAGTACTTCTATAAATTCGGAGCACTCTCCCTGTAAACACTCCTCATAGAGGCTTGAGGTGTCCGTCGGGGCACTTATAGCCTGTGTATTATTGCACGGGCAGACTACCGCATAAACTCGCGGTTTGAAACATAAATGCGGAGGCAGTCACTGATCTGCGCGTGCACGTGAGAGGTTGGAGCCGACACGCGCGTTTCGCGAGAGGCTTTCTCAAGGCGAATGGTGAGTATCACTCAGTGATCGGCTCCAACCTCTCACGTGCACGCGCAGATCAGTGACTGCCTCCGCATTTATGTTTCAAACCGCGAGTTTATCCGGTAGTCTGCCCGTGCAATAATACACAGGCTATAAGTGCCCCGACGGACACCTCAAGCCTCTATGAGGAGTGTTTACAGGGAGAGTGCTCCGAATTTATAGAAGTACTAAGTAAAAGTTTCCTGCAGCAACACTAAGCAGCGCTGCATTTATGGATGTCTTAACAGCAGCCCAAAGGTTTATTTTCTCTGCATCGCACAGCTATCTCCTCTGAAGTATATTATGATTCACATATGAATCCAAGTGTCAGTGTCTCCCTGATAAGGGTTCCATCTACTAATTCTACAACCTACAGTCAGTCTGTATTTACCTCTGACAACAGCTACGTAGGTTACTGCAGGACACTACACTCCTGCAGAACAGAACTAAGTAGGTTATCTTAGGTCATTCTGACACCGTGCAAGGCATACCATCATTCATTAAGAGGAGCAAAGCTGATTGCACTTAGACACCCACTGGTATACATAGTATATTTGCTCTATATGTTTATCAGTTGCTAATGGTCACATTACCTATTTTAAACCATGGTCTATGCAGATACTGCCATTATGTGATTTGTAATCTCAGTACCTACCCGAGCACACCCTATAGTATTCATTCATAACACAGGTCCACACTAGGATTTCTGTGTTGTTTTGCTACTTGTGTGTTATTAGGATATACCTAGTACACACAATCACGTTTTGATCCTGAGCCAACACGGCTATCAGTACTTAGGATCAGCCTACCTCCAGTACGTTTTATACACCCATAAATTTATTATATGTTGTTACTAATAAAGTTTATGTTTTAACTCATTCACTCATCACCAGAGCGTGAACCTGAGTGCTACATTGGGTTCTCTCTCTATTTTCTACCATTGTATCTACACCCATAGCACCGTTCACAACCCAATTCTATTGTGGCTGTAGCATGGGCTTCCCTATTGCCTCTATTGTAGAAATTGGTTTGGCAATGGCTGGGGCATCAATTCTTAGGAACTTGGATTGTAGTAAGTCAGGTCCACATTGGCAGTTTAGTTTTAATTTGAGGAGCGCTTGTGTAATCCCCTCTTTGGATTCTGGGCCAAATTGAAAATTGTGGGCAGTGTAGGGAGGGGGTGGGCTATATGGGTACTCCCAGGATGAGATTCCTGTTTGTGGTTTTGTTGCGTTTCGCTAATATGTTAGTAGCACACCCCACAAAGTAGTCATTGAATGCATTTGCAATGTCAGTGGGGATTGTCAGAGTAATATTCCCCCTTAGTGATATTACTAGGTTGTTGATGGTTAGAAGGCTGAAATATGTTGTTTATAATCTTCCAGAAGTTAACTGGGTTTGATGTATTCTGGAGGAGATTGTCAGAGTAATATTGTGCTTTTGCATGCCTTGTTTGCCTTGTTCACCTGTTTTGCAGGCATCGCTAGTGATTGAGATCCTTGTTAGTGCCTGTTACTTTGTTGCTTTTCCACAAGTCAAACCTTGAACTGGTAGAGTGCAATAAGGTCAGTTGTAACCCATGGAAGGTAGCACCCCCGCACCCTTATTCTGCATAGTGGAGCATGGGTATCACAGAGTTTTAAGAACTCGGATTGGAAATAGTCGAGCGCAGAATCAGGGTCGGGAATTAAGTCGATTCTGTACCAAGGAAAGTTGGTAAGGTCATCCAGAAACTGTTGTGGGTTAAAGTTTCTAAATGTTCTAGTGAGGAGAACTTTAGGGCTTGATTGGGGTGGTTTAATTTTCCTTACACAGTACACTATTGCATGGTCACTGGAAATGTCAGGAAGGATGCCAGAGGATTGGATTCTGCTGGGATTTGAGGAGAGAATCCAGTCTAGCAAGGAATGGTTATGCGATTTCAGGTTTGTCAGTGTGGGTTGCGAAATAAGTTGTGATAGTTTAAGCGACTTGATTTGTATCTGAATTTTGTGGGTTTTAGGGTCGAACCAATTGAAGTTGAAATCCCCACGAACTAGCAGCTCACTCTTCTTGTTCAGAGAGGAAATGAAGCCAAGAAACTGAGTGATGTCAGTCAGGGACTGTAGAGGGGATTTAGGGGGTGGTAGATGCCAGCTAGCAAGATGGGCTTAGAAAAAGGTAGGCAGATTTTGCCAACTTTGATTTCAAAAGAGGGTGGGCTTGGGGGGCAATTTAACAGTGTAAATTGTAAGGTGTCTGCAATATAAAATAACACCCCTTCTCCTCTCTTTGACCTATTTCTCTAGAAATGGAGTATCCCTGAATGGCAATATTTGCATGGGGGGGTTTAGGGGTTAGCCATGTTTCTTTAAGAACGATGGCTTTGGGTTTATGCATAAGGCACCATGCTCTTAGTTCATCCAGTTTTGGCAGCAGGCTCTGGATATTTATGTGGGCGACAGCTAGACCTTTTTGGAATTTAAAGGTGGCATTCTCAGAGGTATGGGACAGAGCTGAAATGGGAGGACCTGGGTTAGGTTCAATATCACCTGCTAAAGAGGGTCATAGTATGAGTAGAAATTTGAGTAGTTGTTTGCAAGTTGCTAATTTGTGGTGTTTGCCATTAGAGTGAGCTGGTTTTCAGAGTTCTCCACCAACATTCAGTAGCTAGTGCAAGACTTTTGAGTAGTCCAGGGTGTATGGTGTTGTTGGGTGTGGGTCACGATGGAGGAGTTTGTAGTGGATAAAGTGAGTAACATTTCCATGAGGCCACAAGAAAGAACAAAGTTGAGATACATACCAGGTTCATTATGTCAGAGGTAGTTTATGCTGCATGGAGCTGTTGTGAGCCAATTGTGTGTGTGCAGACTAAACAGCATGGGTGTGCCTTTTCCTTGTCAAATGTTTTGCTGCATTGCAATGCTAGGGTTGGCAGTTGGCTGTGTGGGTGAGGGTTGAGGGGGGTGTAGGTCTTTGCAGTCAGTGTTGGGAGAGGCTGCAGTGAAGTAAGTTGTAAAGGAGTGGGGTATTAAATTGTGGAGGCAAACAAGCATGGGATCATAGTGTGGACAGAGAGTAGCTCACCGTTTGTTGCCATGTGAAGAAAAGTTTGCAGTAGGTCCAGTCCCCAGTCAACCTCTTGTCAAACTATAGTCTAACTATATATTCTCACTTAAAAGGCTCACTTTAAATGCATCACTAAACTGCCAATGAATGTCCTGCAAATGCAGGGTGGGGGGAGGTATTCGTTTTAAACATCAAAGTAGTCACATGACCCTTCACCCTCCCAATACATCAGCTTGTTCCAGTTGGTCAATTAGCAGCACACAGTTAAGAGAAAAAAAAACACCTTTTGATATTCAAACATAACAAAAGATCAATTATAAAGTCCTGGTGGGATAATTCTTTTAAAACAGGACTTGCAGATCAGAAACATACCACAAGATAAATATTAAATTAAAAATTAATCTTTAATTCAAAATGAGTCTATATAAGGATAGGCACCCAAAGTATAACAAATTATTAAAAATATAATATAAAAATGTCAGATCTAGGTGTAGAAACTAATAAACCTGTCTAAACATGAAACCACAGTAAAGGGTAATAAGAGGTAATCTAGAAGAGGTGGTTAGCGTTGTGCCTTCTAAGGCTAGGGCCATGGTGCCTTTGCCCTCGCGGAGGCGTGCGGAGGCTGGGATGTGACCCGTGTGAAACAGGTGCTTTCCCTGGCTATGTCGGATGGACCGTGGGGGGGGCGTGCCTAGTGACATAACAGAGCTGGTTCAACCTCATTGGGTGAACCGCTCACGTGACCGGCCTATCGTGCCAAGAAATCAGTTTCAACGAACTTCTTGCGCAACGCGTGGCCCTCCTGCTTCTGCTCGTACACGCCTGCACACCGCATAAACGCGATCACTGACTTAAGGCGTCTGATCGCTCAGTGTGCGGATGCCTCCGCACCGTCTGCGGCACCATGGCAACAGCCTAACATGTGAAGAAGGTATTGGATATGTGACTATGTAACTCAAAAATAATTAACTCTGTTGCTCATGTAGTGACACTTCACCTGCACAGGTAATCGCCATCACTTAGCACTTATACAGAGTAACTGCAAAAATCTACTTTAACTTGACCTTTACGCAGTAAGATATCTTCATTAAGAGATTTTTGGACTATGGAGCTGCAGCAAGTGTAACAATATTATAACTACTCATGTCAATTTTGTAGCTTATAAGTGCCACATTCAAGGCACATCACTT
Organism: Ascaphus truei; assembly: GCF_040206685.1. Taxonomy (NCBI): domain Eukaryota; kingdom Metazoa; phylum Chordata; class Amphibia; order Anura; family Ascaphidae; genus Ascaphus; species Ascaphus truei. The sequence goes on from NC_134486.1 coordinate 340,956,887, forward strand.
TTAACAACAGACATTTGAATTAACAATTTATGGTAATAGTGTATCAATTGCAATACCACTTGTAGCAAATAGATCCCACAGTCAAAACTATAAGCATAAATTGCATTATACAGAGAAATCACAATAACTGAATTCAAGAAGTGAACATAAGCCAAAAAGGTCTAACTACCACATTAGGGGACAAATACATATGTACAAAGTTTCATAGTGCCCCATTAACTTATGTGTAGAGACCTACTGTATGACTCATAATAGTTGCAAGCCAAAAAAAGTAAAGCCTTAATGATAATTTAGAATGACTAATTTATGCCCACCTACAGTACACTGGTGTATTGAATCCTGCCACATAGAAGCTAAATTGTATGCTTAATATATCACATAATTAGATTTACCACCTCAACAGTATAGTAAATCACAAAAATGAACACTATACAATATGACATATTTAAAACATATAACATACAACAAAACATCTGTGAGAAAATGAATATGAAAATAAGTGAGTAATAAAAAAATGAAAAAATGAAAAAAAAAATAAATAAACAATAAAAAAATAAAAAAACAATATTAAAAAATGATAGAATATTATTTATAAATAAATCCACAATCAAAAAAGGTGAAAATGATCTAAACCCTAATAAATAACCAAGATCCATAGATAAATGAAAAAAACATAATAGTAATAATAAATTGATAATGTCAAATTCAAAATAAAAAATCTCATCAAAATAAATAAACAATAGTCTATGATCAAATGGAAAAACAATAATTAATCTAATAAGTCACTATAAGGAGGAAATAAGAGATATATAAGAAAATGATATATCTAAATATAATCTCTAAAATATTTTATATAGAGATAAACATACCAATGATATAATCATTAGCTCAAAAAAGGAAAAAAGAAGGAAAAAGGAAGAAGAGGAGAAAAAGAAGAAAGGGGAAAACAAGAATAGAATCTCAATTAAATAACGTATAACACATAATGTTAAATAATAATAATAATAATAATAATAATAATAATAATAATAATCCTGTATCAACATTGTACTGAGTCCAAAAAGTATATATAATGAATTAATATAAATATAAGAATTACTATAGGAAACCACAAAAGTGATTATCATATATGTGTATTAAGTGAGAAAAAATTAAAAATATAATATGGAAGACAGTACATGTGATGAATCCCTGTCCAATTTTTTGAGCTATGAACATACAACATTTAGGAAGAAATCTGTCTTTTGTCCTTATAACTCTAAAAGTCCTTATATCATTACATTTGAGAAATTGGTGGAAAGAGATCTCAAGTTGTTAGCAGAAGGGTATACTTTTTCAAACCTGCATAACAATTTAACCTCCCTTGAATTAAAAGAACTGCAAAATCAAAAACAAGATAAAACAATTGTTATAAAGAATGCAGATAAGGGAGGAGCGATTGTTATATAATCTGCAGATAAATACAAACAAGAAGCTTTACGACAATTGTCTGATGTTAATGCCTACCGCAAACTTGATAGAGATCCAACCAACAATTTCTTATATGAATTAAATGTTTTGCTTGATATGGGAAAAATGCTTTATGTATTAAACACTAAGGAAGTTGACTTTCTGTGTTCTCCTAATTCCGTGGTACCCATCTTCCACCATCTCCCAAAGATCCATAAATCGCTCACAAGTTCCCCTGGACGTCCAATTGTGGCGAGTATTGGATCTTTGGGAGATGGCCTTTCAAGATTTATTGACGTGTATCTACAACCGATAGTACAATCATTACCGTAATTTTTGAACGATTCCAACCAATTATTATTTGATATAAAGCAAATCAAGTGGCGTAATAGCTACAGATGGGTAACTATGGATGTTACATTGCTTTATAACATTATTATGCATGAGCAGGGCATTGTCGCCATACAACATTTTCTTAAATCATCACATTTAGCACCAGCACTTTGTATATTTTTACTTGACTCGATCACTTTTTTACTCACGCACACAATTATTTTTCTTTTGATTCACAGTTTTATTTACAACTTAGAGGCACTGCTATGGGCACATCTTTCGCATCTTCATATGCTATTCTTTTCATGGGGTGGTGGGAGTCTATTTTTATTTATAGTGATTTAAATCCCTTTAGGCACCAGATTTTATTCTATAAAAGATATATAGATGATTTATTATTTATCTGAACTTTCTTTCTTCAACTTAATATCAATGAGTATAATCTTACATTCACTATGCAACACAACACTCATCACATTTGCTTTTTAGACCTACTGTAATGTTGTATGTAGACATGCAAGGCAATATTCAAACGGATATATACAGAAAGCCGAATGCACGTAATTTATACCTCAAGGCGGATAGTAATCATTCCAAATTTTTAAAGAAGTGTATCTTAAAAGGTCAATTTATTAGATTGAAAAGATTATGTTCGACGGATGAAGCCTTTGAGGCTCAATCCAAAGAGTTAGTGTCTAGATTTACTGCCAGAGGTTATGGACAGTCCCATATCAGGGAAGCACTTGATTCTGTTAGATCATTAGACAGGAAGAATCTTCTCCTAAAACGTTCAAAAACAGTTAAACAAAAATCATCACATGATGAATTATCTATACCTTTATTTATAACCCAACAAAGTGCACAATCAGATCAAACACGATCAATTGTTAACAAGCATTGGGACACTTTGAAATTGGACAGAGATCTAAAGGTGATTCTCAAAGAAAGACCTAAATTTGTATTCAGAAAGGCGAAATCCCTAGCATCATTCCTTTCTCCTAGTTTATTTTATTCCAGAGTTAATCTTCCTAGGATCAAAAACATACCAAATGACTTCTTTGCATGTGGACATTGCACTATATGCAAATATGCCACAAAAATTAAGAAAATCAAATGTGTTAATCCAAAAACTGAGCGATCTATTCAAACATTTATTAACTGTAATTCCAGTTATACAGTCTACCTTTTGAGGGGTGGTTGTGGCAGGGGCTATTTTGGATGAACAATTAGGCCTCTTAAAAAGAGGATAATGGAACACACCCGTGCTATTATCAAACAAGACCTGTCACACCCAGTCTCACGACATTTTACTACATGTTCACAAGGTACTATTTACAATTTTTCATTTTCTGGCATTGAACATGTCCATGCCCCAACACAGGGAGGAGATAGATTGGGGACATTGAATAGAAGAGAAATGTTCTGGATCTACAGTTTAGATACTATGTATCCTTCAGGTATCAACATTGACTGGGAGCTAAAACACTTTTTATGATTTTTTATTTATTTATATATTTTTTATCACTAATAATTTTTTTATATATACACAAATATATTTTGAATTTTTTCTCACTTAATACACATATATGATAATCACTTTTGTGGTTTCGTATAGTCATTCTTACATTTATATTAATTCATTATATATATATATATATATATATATATATATATATATATATATATATATATATATATATAGATATATAGATATATAGATATATAGATATATAGATATATATATATATATATATATATATATATATATATATATACACTTTTTGGACTCAGTACAATGTTGATACAGGATTATTATTATTATTATTATTATTATTATTATTATTATTATTATTATTATTATTATAATTATTATTATTATTTAACATTATGTGGTATAAGTTATTTAATTGAGATTCTATTCTTGTTTTCCCCTTTCTTCTCTTTCTCCTCTTCTTCCTTTTTCCTTCTTTTTTCCCTTTTTGAGCTAATGATTATATCATTGGCTTCTTTATCTCTATCTAAAGTATTTTAGCGATTATATTTAGATATATAATTTTCTTATATATCTCTTGTTTCCTCCTTATATTGATTTATTAGATTAATTATTGTTTTTCCATTTCATCATAGACTATTGTTTATTTATTTTGATGAGATTTTTTATTTTGAATTTTACATTATCAATTTATTATTATCATTATATTTTTTTCATTTATCTATGGATCTTGGTTATTTATTAGGGTTTAGTTTAATTTTCACCTTTTTTGATTGTGGATTTATTTATTTATAATATTCTATCATTTTTTAATATTGTTTTTTTATTTTTTTATTGTTTATTTATTATTTTTTCATTTTTTCATTACTCACTTTTATTTTCATATTCATTTTTTTCACAGATGTTTTGTTGTATGTTATATGTTTTTAATATGTCATATTGTATAGTGTTCATTTTTGTGATTTACTATACTGTTGTCTATTAGGTGTTTTTATAATGCAATGCACACCCTATCTTGTTATGGTGGTCAGTTGTTTAGAATGATATTTAACCTATTAACTTTCATCTCTGTATTGATTCACAGCTTTGGCTTAATGAATCAATTAGTCATTTACAGGGCGTGTATCTGCAACTGACCTTTATTTAAACAGGTGGCAGTGAGTTTTGGTTACTCTTTGATAAAGCGCCTCCACAGCGGGAAACAGCCCTTTTGTTTTTTTGCAGTGCTCTACTTCTCCATTTTTCTACTTTTGCTCTATTCCCTGGTATGGAAGCACGCCGACCGATATGAGGGGCTATGCAGCGGCTTGTTGATCGTGAGGATTTCCTCCATAGCAGCTGCGGGACCTTTGTCTGACCAGGGGTTCCAGCCATCCACATCAAAGCCGAGGGAAGAGGATGTCGAAGGAGGAGTATCATCCAAGAGGTTGGGACCGTTCATTCGGCTCCCCACGAGCCGCCACCCCTGTACAGAGTTTGATCGGAACATTGTTGGAGGTCACACAGGCACCCGGTGAGCAGGCAGGAGTATCTGCTGACGCAGTACTCCGTTATCACCATCAGGCCAAAAATCCCGGGTTACCACTACCCCCGTAGGGGCAGAAGGAAGATCGGACCTCCAGGTTCTGCAGGTACAGGGGGTGATACATTGTATGGGCGGCCCTCCACAGACGGTTATCTCCCCGGTGGATCAAGGTGAGGTGGTTGCTATACCATCTATTTTCCCCTGGTCAGTTCATATGGTTCACAGCCTTTATTATTTATACATCGGTACTTCATTTATTTATTTATTGCATATTATTGATTATACCATTCAAACACTGCAGTATTTAGGCAGCATCAATGTTGGGGACATCCCTCCTCCTTCTCTGTACAGTATACTGTACATAATTACATCTCATTTGAGCTTAAGAAGGCGACGGGACCACATCCACCCAATGGATTATTTACAAATAAAGAAGAGAAGACTACAGAAAGGAAACAAGAATTTACCTGAAATTGAGGAGCATTGCGTCGAGGCTTAAGAGGTTCCAGCTGAAGTCGGAATTGGAGGGTGAAGACATCAAAAGGTAATGAAAACATTGATTGTATGTTATTTTAGGTTTTTTGGTATTTTTATTGTATTTAAAAATGAAAAATGTTAGGTTACCCATTGACTGCCAATGTGTTTATATATGCCCATTTTGGGCTACTGATAAACACAGTGGCATGCAATGCATTTTTTGGCAAATGCCTGTTTTTATTTAATTGTTATGTATTTTTAGTGCTTTTTTATTGTGTTTCTTTTCGTGATTGGTTTATTTAATTTTTAAGTTTCTTTTGGTGATTGGTTTACTTAATTGTTGAGTTTCTTTTGGTGATATTTTTTTAATTATTGTGTATTTTTGGTGATTTTTTTTAGGTTGCCCATTGACTGCCATAGTGGCAAATGACGCCCATATTATATGGGCATGATGCACCACTGTGTCAATCAATGGGTAGAGGGTGGGGATAGTTGCCCTGGGGAGTATGGTTACGCATCCCGGGTGGGTAGCAAGGGAGGGAGGTTAACCCCTTAATTACTACCGTGGTTACTAACTGCTAAGGTGATTAAGGGATTAGTGGCCATTAGTTTTTTTTTTTTATTATTGTAATGTTCATGCCAATGGAGGACAAGGACGGGGAGGAAAATGAGGTCAGCCTTCATGCTGGCAGGGTTGTGTGCAACTTTTATTTACTTTATGCAGGCTGCGTAATATTTTATTTTTAGTGGGCAGATGCACTATTATCAATATCTTGATAATAGTAATTTTGTCCATTACAGTACTGTATGTGTTGGGGTTGGGGGGGAGGGGAGGATGTATTTATTTAAATGTATTGCACTTTAATGTTATTTTTGAATGGGGAAAAGCGCTATCAGCCATCTTTGGTTAATAGCACTTCAACCCATTCCTGTGTTGGTACAGGGGGTAGGTGAAGGTAGTAGTTACCCCAGGGTGATGTTTAGGCCTTGTGGGAGGGTAGCGTGAGGTGTTAACCCCTTCATTACCTTAGTGGTTGTAACCGCTAAGGTAATGAAGGGGTTACCTTCTACTGCCACACAAGGCCTCAACACCCACCCAGAGGAAACTACAAGCTTCACCAACCCCCTGTACCAACAACAAAGCAGTGACTGCTATTTAACCCTTTCATTACCTTAGCAGTTTTTTGCTATGTAAATGAAACTGGCTACAATTTTACTTTTATTGCACAGATTGATTCCGGAGGCCAGCAGAGACCCCAGGGGATCCACAGACACCCCCAGATCTCTGGGGGATCAATGGGTCCCCGGGGATCTTCAGAAGTCACTCCAGTACAGTAAAAATAAAATAAAATGCTTTTATGCATTTTATGTATAAGGTAGATTAAAAAGAAGATCCAAAATATTCCTCCACTAGTTGCACTCTATGTTCCTTTTTCAAATATCATCTGGACAAATGATCCATGCATATTCTCAATATATGTACGGCTTACTATTGTAGCAAAATCAGGAACCCAGTTAAAATAAAATAATAAAACTTTATTACATCAAAATAATCAGTGATTGTGCCTTTATTTACAGTGTATATTATTTAAAATCCCTTCAGGAGTTGGGTAGATTATATGCTCCGATTACCAAGTTTGTAATTTATGAACACATGTAATAATGTGTCTTAGGTAACACAGGTAATAATGTGTCTTAGGCTTATATCTACTGAGACATCTCTAAATAAGGTATTGTTTGTATAAACCTATCTATTTTCTCTCCAAGTATTTGATTGATATAGCTGTCAGATATACTCTTAAGTATAACCTTATTTTGTTCCCAATGAAAGTGCCTTAATGTGTAACTATATTGTCTCAACCAGTATAGTGAGTAATGTTACATAGTAGCTGAATATAGCTATTCACAACACAATGTAGTTGATAGAAACCTTAGAGTATTATTCCAAACACCTAGCACACAATTGCCCGTTAATATATAGCAGACTATGCTGTGCTTCGATAAGCAACGTCAGACCAGGTGCCCAAGTATAAGTGCGTGGAAAGATACAAACATTAACTGGTTCATATGGGTATCATGAGTATATACATATAAAATGCCACATAGTAGTTCTCCTGGTCTCAGATGACCTATTTGGTAAATCTCTGCGTCAACTCAAATAGTACCCATAGTTGTGGCCTCGGCAGACCAAAGATATGTATGTGATAGCTCTGCACAATTTCAGACCAATAAGGCACAAATGGCCACGGCGGGCCGGTAAGCAATGTAACAACTCGGCACTCATAGTGCTGTTTTGGCATCGATATACAAGCCGTGATCTCGTGGGAATGGAGATGTCGCCTCCTGATGACATCAGACTCGATGTCCAATGACGCATTTCACGTGTCACCACGCTTCTTCAGATGGGAGGAGTGCATCTTGCAATCTTTAGCACCAGCCTTAAGCTGGCACCAAAATATTGCAAGATTTTAAAGTTTGATATGCTTATTGCTAGTTAGTGACTAGCAGTTTCTGGCAAAAATTGATTTTGGCCTTTTTTGGCTTCTCTTACAACTTTGTTTGGTCAGTGTGTTAAAGCTTGTTAAAAAGCTGTTAGAGCGCAATACTGCGCTGTTATCATTGCTTAGTGAATAGCAAAATGGCAATATCATGCTTTAAGTGCATTTAACATACATGTTGTCACTTATCAACATTTAGTGAATGAGGTCCTAAAACCTCAAAACAAACCAACATAAGAGTCTGAATAAAATGATGAAACTGTGTAAGCATGAACCTGCAAGGAATGGGTTAAAGTTTAAATGCAAACTAGGGTTAGTTTGAAGAAGGTCAGCAAGATTATCTTAATAAGCTACAGACAAATACATCTGCAGGGAACTTTGAAGAATTAAATAAGGTCTACAATTGACCTTCCCTGAAGATAAGTTTTTGCAAACACGATTATGTGGGTGGGTTTACTGGCTAAGCATCTTAACCCAGGCTGTGCTGAAAAGCTGTGCAATGCAGCAAGCATAAGCTTATAGGGGACCATGTGATATGGTTTTGAATCAAAAGGTGGCTTAGTGTGTTCATTTGCATGTCATTTCCCACAATCCCTTGCTGCAGTGGAAGCACTTTGTGCTGGGTGATAATGGTGAAAGGCAGGGTTGCAGACCTGTCTAAGACATGAAATGAGCACACAGTAATATGCTATTGCTATTAAACAAAATTTATTTTGAGAAATGTCTCTGTGTCAAACTCAATATCCAACAGTGGTCTTTACTCATCCAGGAGTAAGGCTTCATAGAGATATATTTCTCCAGGAAGAAGGATATAGTTAGGCTTTTTCCATTGGAACTATTTTGTGTAGGCCAGTAAATCCTTATTTGAATTACATTCTCCCTTCAAAACAAGAGTTATTTTGTGATGAGTGAAAGAGAGAAATAAAATGATGGGAAAAGGACATAATTACACTAGTTTATGTTGGGTCCCACCATAGTTGCTACGGGGATCCATAGTCACACAGGGGTATTTAAGGAAGAGTGACTGTTCTGGAAGGGTTGGTTCCTAGAGGTCAATAGGAGCGGAACCTTGGGGAGTGTAGACAGATGCAGCGGCCGTTATTGAAGCACTTCACGCGGTGTATACCTCGGAATACCCATGTGATGGTGCGCGATTTCTTCCAAACATACCGCCTTTAGACACGAGTGCAGGCGAGTCCAGAAAATGGCGTTTTAGTGTTCTGTTTTTTAAACACCTGAAATTGACACATTAGCACAGTACTGTACACATTACAATTCATTCACTTCACTGCATTTCATTGCACACAATCCATAAAATTCAAACAAAGCAACCGCAATAAACACATGTGCCTCGGGCGATTGGCCCCGTTAATGCCGCGTGGAGTACAGCAGCGCACACGAAAATGGCTCCTTGATTTGTTCAAATAATGGCTGCTACATCTGTAAGTAATGGTAATAAGAAATAGCATAGATCAGACACCCCCTGTTTATTATGTTGTAGATATCCCTTAAGTAAGAAGCTCCAAAAGACGAAAATGAGTCCTGCACAGTTTAGTAAAAGGAATTGTATTGTATTGTATGTCTTTATTTATATAGCGCCATTAGTGTACATAGTGCTTCACAGTAGTAATACATGTGGTAATCAAATAAATAACAGATAATATAAATAACAGATCATGGGAATAAGTGCTTTAGACATAAAAGTAAAATTTCGGAAGAGGAGTCCCTGCCCCGAGGAGCTTACAGTCTAATTGGTAGGTAGGGAGAACGTACAGAGACAGTAGGAGGGAGTTCTGGTAAGTGCGTCTGCAGGGGGCCAAGCATTATGTATCGTGTTTAGAATATCCACAGTGCTATTCATATGCTTCTTTAAGCAAGTGTGTCTTAAGGTGGGTCTTAAAGGTGGCTAGAGAGGGTGCTAGTCGGTTACTGAGGGGAAGGGCATTCCAGAGGTGTGGGGCAGTCAGTGAAAAAGGTTTAAGGTGGGAGAGGGCTTTAGATAAAAAGGGGGTAGAAAGAAGACATCCTTGAGAAGAACGCAAGAGTCTGGATGGTGCATACCGAGAAATTAGGGATGAGATGTAAGGAGGGGCAGAAGAATGTAAAGCTTTAAAAGTGAGGAGAAGAATGGAGTGTGAGATGCGGGATTTGATCGGAAGCCAGGAGAGGGATTTCATGAGGAGAGATGCTGAGACAGATCTAGGAAAGAGTAGAGTGATTCTGGCAGCAGCATTTAGGATAGATTGTAGGGGAGACAGGTGAGAGGCAGGAAGGCCGGACAGCAGGAGGTTACAGTAATCAAGACGGGAGAGAATGAGGGCCTGAGTCAGAGTTTTAGCAGTCGAACAACAGAGGAAAGGGCGTATCTTTGTTATATTGCGGAGGAAAAAGCGGCAAGTTTTAGAAATGTTTTGAATGTGAGGGGCGAATGTGAGAGAGGAGTCGAGTGTGACCCCTAGGCAGCGTGCTTGGGCTACTGGGTGAATGATTGTAGTTCCAACAGTAATGTGGAAGGAGGTAGTAGGGCCAGGTTTGGGAGGAAGTATGAGGAGCTCTGTTTTAGCCATGTTGAGTTTAAGGCGTCGGAGGGCCATCCAGGATGATATAGCAGAGAGACATTCAGAAACTTTGGTTTGTACAGCAGGTGTAAGGTCAGGTGTTGAAAAGTATATTTGTGTGTCGTCGGCATAGAGGTGATAATTAAACCCAAAAGATGTTATTAGGTCACCTAGAGAGAGTGTGTACAGAGAAAAGAGAAGAGGTCCCAGGACAGAGCCCTGGGGTACCCCCACAGAGAGATCAATAGAGGAGGAGGCGGTGTTAGCAGAAGAGACACTAAAAGTACGATGGGAGAGGTAGGATGAGATCCAGGATAGAGCTTTGTTCCGAATACCTAGAGTATGGAGAATGTGGAGGAGAAGAGGGTGGTCCACGGTGTCAAATGCTGCAGAGAGGTCGAGTAATATGAGCAGAGTGTAATGACCTCTGTCTTTGGCAGCATGGAGGTCGTCAGTTATTTTAGTGAGGGCTGTTTCGGTGGAGTGAGCAGTGCGGAAGCTAGATTGTAGAGGGTCTAGGAGTGAATAGGTGTTGAGAAAATGGAGCAAGCGAGCGAATACAAGACGTTCAAGTAGTTTAGAGGCAAAAGGCAGGAGGGAGACAGGTCGATAGTTAGAAAGACAGGTAGGGTCAAGCTTGCTGTTTTTGAGTAATGGTATGACTGTTGCATGTTTGAAGGAGGATGGAAAGTTTCCAGAGCAGAGGGAGGAGTTAAAAATGTGTGTAAGCGTAGGGATTATAGTAGGAGCTAGAGGTTTTAGGAGATGGGAGGGAATGGGGTCAAGAGGGCAAGTGGTAGAGGGAGAAGAGAAGATCAACAGCGACACATCCTCCTCTGAGACAGTGGAAAAAGACTCAAGGAAGGCAGGAGGAGAGTTAGGAAGAGGTGTAGGATGGGGGGAAGAAACAGAGGGGATGTTCTGCCGTATGGATTCCACCTTTTCCTTAAAATAGTCAGCAAAGTCCTGAGCGGAGATGGAGGAAGGAGAGGCAGCTGAGGGTGGTTTGAGTAGAGTATCAAAGACAGAGAACAGTCGGCGTGGGTTATACTTGTGCATGTTGATTAGTGCAGAAAAGTAGGCTTGTTTAGCTTGCGAGAGGGCAGAGTTGAAACAGGATAGCATAAATTTGTAGTGAAGGAAGTCTGCGAGAGTGTGAGACTTCCTCCAGAGGCGTTCAGAGGAACGAGTGGAGGAACGCAGCATGTGCGTGTGGGAATTTAGCCAGGGTCTAGGGTTAGAAGGGCGAGGGCGGCAGAGAGAAAGCGGGGCATGTAGATCAAGAGACGAGGACAAGACAGAGTTGTACTTTCTGACCAGGTTGTCAGGGTCTGTAGCAGAGCTGAGAGAGGAGAGGGAGGAGTGTAAAGTGGACTCAAAGTCAGGTAAGTGAATAGAGCGCAGGTTTCTGCAGAACCGGGGGGTAGATGGAGGTGGAGAAGGGGAGAAGCGAGATAAAGAGAATGAGATGAGATGATGGTCAGAGAGAGGAAAAGGGGAAATGGAGAAATCAGAGAGAGAGAAGTTTTTAGTGAAAACCAGGTCTAAGTAGTGGCCATCCTTGTGGGTGCTGGCTGCAGTCCACTGTTGAAGGCCAAAAGAAGAGGTAAGAGAAAGAAAGCGGGAAGCCCAAGAGAGAGAGGGGTCATCAATGTGGCAATTGAAGTCCCCAAGGAGAAGAACAGGGGAGTCTGAGGAGAGAAAGAAAGAGAGCCAGGATTCAAAGTGAGAGAGAAAGGCAGAAGGGGGATGAGTAGAGGTAGGTGGGCAATAGATGACCGCCACATGAACAGGGAGAGGAGAGAAGATCTGGACAGTGTGAGCCTCAAAGGAGGGAAAAGCAAGAGAGGGGGGAATAGGAAGGGTTCGGTAATGGCAGACAGAGGAGAGCAGGAGCCCCACGCCTCCACCCCTGCCATCAGGGCGCGGACTGTGGGACTATGGGAATATGGCACGCCATAGAGGGCCCCAGGAAAGAGTGCCCGTGATAGTGTCAGGACTGCACCTTCAGTTCCCGCGCCTCCCTGCTGTTACGCTGTTCTGCCTGCAGACGAGCATAACCCCCAATACTGAGGTGGAGAGTGAGTAACCACGCACCCGCAGTAGTGAGAGCATGCCCGGAGTGGGGATTTGGTAGCGTGGTCAAGGCCAGGGGTACCAGGGTAGGTAGTGTACTTGCCAGATCCTGGCGTAAAGAAGGTGCCGTAGTAGGGTCCGAAGCCAGAGGTCGAGGGTAACAGAGTTCCAGGTAGTAGAGGTCCAAGTGCCAAGTTCGAGGGGGTCCGAGAGGTAAGCGTGGTCGAGTGGAAGCCGAGGTCGTAGAGCCAGAGAGGGTAGGAAGACAAGCCGGTTTGGTCACAAAGCTGAAACAGAGAGAGAGCTAGGCACAGTATGCTACAGCACTAGGCAAACAAACAGTGCAGAGCAAGGTTGGAGAGGAATCACAGGGGTAATAAAGTGAGGAGGGCCAATGGGATTAAGGGGCAGAGCGTAGGCGCGCCCAGGAGCCCTTTGTGGTAAGGCAGGGGTTAATGGCCTGGTTTGCTGCAGGTGAATGGTAGGAGGACATGAGCCTGAGAGCTGAGATGGCCGGGAGGCGGAGCTACATGGCGGGTGCAGTGCATAAATTAAGTTGAGAGGAGTGCGCTCTGTAAGAGGAGCGGGCGCGTGTCCAGCGTCGGCGGCGTGTGTGAGAGCCGCGGGGGCGGAGGAATGGCCCGTGATGCCGAGCAGGGATGGAGGAGACCGCAGCCAGCGGAATTGGTAAGGAAGGGCAGCGCCGAGGGCGGCGTGTGCCCTGATTCCTGACAGTACCCCCCCTCGAGAATCGGCCTCAGGATGATCCATCCAAGGTTTGTGGGGAAACTTGAGATGAAAGCATCTGAGCAACACTGGGGTATGAATCTGATCCAAAGGAACCCAGGTTTGTTCTTCCGGACCATACCCCTTCCAATGAATCAGAAACTGTAAACGACCTCTGGAAAAATGAGAATCCAGGATGGCCTGGACCTCAAGTTGTCCCTTTATGGAGATGGGTTGAGGCCTTGGGTCTTTGGACAGGAAGCGGGTGCTCTGGGTGTAGGGTTTGAGCAAAGAAACATGGAAAGCCGTGGGTATCCTCATGGTTGGAGGAAATCGTAAACGGTAAGATACTGGGTAAATGCGCTCGAGAACCTCAAAGGGTCCCAGGAATTTCAGAGCCAATTTCGGGGTAGGAGTTTTCAGGTGGATGTTTTTGGCAGAGAGCCACATCTTACTCCCTGGCTTGTATTCAGGTGCATCCTGACGATGACGATCAGCTTGAAGTTTGTACCTTTGGGAAGCGCCAGCAAGTGCAGATTGAGTTCTCCTCCAGGAGTGTTGAAGGACGGATACCCGCGTATCAGCTTCTGGTACCCCTGAAGGACTACTGGAGATGGGAAGACGAGCGGGGTGGAAACCATAATTCGCAAAAAATGGAGATTCTTGGGTAGATTCATTCTTGTGTGAATTGATCGTGAACTCTGCCCAGGGTAGTAAATCAGTCCAATCGTCGAGGGCCTCAGATACAAAACATCTCAAGTATTGTTCTAGATTTTGATTCATCCTCTCAGTCTGCCCGTTGGTTTGCGGGTGGTAACCGGAGGAGAAGGAGAGGGCGATACCGAGCGACTTGGAGAAGGCCTGCAAGAATTTGGAAATAAATTGAGAACCCCTATCGGACACAATGGACGTGGGAATACCGTGGAGTCTAAAGACTTCTTTGGAGAAAATGTCTGCCAGAACCGGAGAAGAAGGAAGAGCCTTGAGCGGGATGAAGTGCGCCTGTTTCGTGAAGCGATCCATAACGACGAGTATGGTGGTCATTCCCTTGAAGGGTGGGAGTTCAACTATGAAATCCATGGAGATGTGTGTCCATGGACATTCGGGGATGGATAACAGAAGCAGAAGACCCGGAGGCTTGTGACGAGCGGTCTTATTTTGGGCGCAAATTGAGCGGGCACTGGTGAACTCCTGAAACTCTCTACCCATTTTGGGCCACCAGAAGGTTCTTCCGCTGAGATCCAGGGTTTTCTTAAAACCGGGGTGATCCGCAGTCCTTGAAGAATGGCCCCACTCCAGAATCTTCTGCCGGAATTGTGGCTGTGCATACAAAGTACCCTCCAGAACCTCTACGCCTCTGGGAATCTGAGATTGAGCTTTGATGATCTTGTCCAGAATATCAAATGAGTTTGCTGAAATGATAAATTTGGCCGGTAGAATGGTTTCAGGGATCTCTTCCGACCTCTCCTCTGGGGAGAATTGCAGAGACAGGGCATCGACCTTAACATTCTTGGTCCCGGGAAAATAGGATAGAACGTAATTGAACCTCGAGAAGAATAGGCCCCACCGTGCCTGACGCAACCCCAATCAGCGGGCTCCTTCAATATATAAAAAGTTTTTATGATCCGTAAGGATGAAAATGGATACCCGAGTGCCCTCGAGAAGGTGTCTCCATTCTAGAATGGCCATCTTGATGGCCAATAGCTCTCTGTTACCGACATCATAGTTTTTCTCGGCCGGAGAAAATTTCTTTGAAAAAAACCCGCATGGGTGTAATTTATCTTGAGATCCCGTTCTTTGGGAGAGTACTGCACCGGCTCCAGACTCCGAAGCATCCACCTCGAGTATGAAAGGGAGAGAAGTGTCCGGATGATGAAGGATAGGTGCGGAAATGAAGGTATGTTTGAGGGTCTCGAAAGCAGTGGAAGCCTCAGGCGACCAAATGGAGGGGTCGGCTCCTTTTTTGGTGAGATCATTAATGGGGGCCACTATGGAGGAAAAATCCTGAATTAACTTCCTGTAATAATTGGAGAATCCGAGAAAGTGCTGAATAGCCTTAAGCGTACAGGGCTGGGGCCATTCCAGTATGGCCTTCAGTTTCTCTGGATCCATGCTCAAGCCCTTGTCGGAGATAATGTAACCTAGGAAGGCTGTGGACCTCTGGTGGAAAAGACATTTCTCAAGTTTGGCATAGAGATGATTGAGGCGAAGACGGGCGAGGACGAGCCTAGTGTGTAATACATGTTCTTGAAGGGTCTTGGAGAAGATAAGTATGTCATCTAAGTAGATGATCACGAAAACGTTAAGTATGTCCCGGAAGACCTCGTTCATAAAGTCCTGGAAAACAGCTGGGGCATTGCAAAGGCCAAAGGTCATAGTGCCCGCTGCGGGTGTTAAATGCAGTCTTCCACTCGTCCCCCTCACGAATGCGGATGAGGTTGTAAGCCCCCCTAAAGATCAAGCTTAGAAAAATTGTGGACCCTTGTAGTCTGTCAAACAACTCAGAGATGAGAGGGAGCAGGTAGCGATTTTTGACTGTAATGCTGTTAAGACCTCTGTAATCAATACAAGCGGGGTTCTTCTTCGTGAAAAAGAAAGACGGTACACTCAGACCTTGTATTGATTACAGGGGAGGTAGAGTGCCGTATAAAACCTTTATGGAGATTCTCCTGAATGTAGTCCGCCATGGTGATGGTCTCAGGGACAGACAGAGGATAAGTTTTGGATTTGGGCAAGATCGCCCCTGGAACCAGCTCGATGGGGCAGTCGTACGGGCGATGCAGATGTAAGAGGTCGGAGTAGGTCTTACTGAAGACATCCCGCCGCGTATGCCTCCGGAAGAGTAGAGGGAAGAGTGGGAGGTATCTCCAAGCCGGCAAGGAGGGTAGCGGAACTGCCTTGTTCCAAGGGGATTGCCACTGGATGGGTACCCAATCCGTCCAATCAATGCGCGGATTGCATCTCTGTAGCCAGGGCAGGCCGAGGATAACTTGGACCATGGGGGAGTGGAAGACATCGCACGTGAGGCGTTCGCAATGACCGTCTTTCGTGGACAAGGTAAGTAGAGGGGTCTCCAGCGAGATGAAGGCCGGCTGTAGAGGGCGTCCGTCGATGACCTCTAAGCCTATGGGAGACCTCTTCCCGATCATGGGAATGTTGATCAAGGTAGCAAACTTCTGGTCTATGAAATTCCCTCCTGATCCCGAGTCGAGGAAGGCCGAGTTGGAGACCTGGAAATCTGTACCTTTCAGGGTAATCGGTAACATAATCCTCTTTGGGAATTCTTCCTTGGAAAGGGGCGAGAAGTGATCGTACCCAGGGAGAACCCCACATTACTCACTGGGTATCTTTGTTTCCCGGCCTAAGCGGACAAGCGCGTACCTGATGTTCTGAGGATCCACAGTAAAAGCATGGGCCCTCATTCCTACGACGAGTACTCTCCGCACCCCAAAGTTGCTGACTGCCAATCTGCATTGGTTCAGAAGTATCTGGAGGTGGTAGGATAGCCGGAGGATTCCTGAAAGACATGGAAGGAACCGGAAAGGATACAGGAGTGACAAATTGGGGACGCTGGCGTTCGTGTCGTCTCTGTTGCAGGTGCTGGTCCACCCGAATACAAAGGGAAATCAAGTCCTCCAGGGACTCTGGTCGAGGTTGAGTCGCGAGTTCATCCTTCACAGGCTCGGACAACCCCTGCCAGAATACAGCAATCAGAGCCTCCTTGTTCCACCGAATCGCCGCCGAGATGTTCCGAAATTCTAAAGCGTGTTTTGCTATGGACCTACGACCCTGGGCCAGGTACATCAGAGCAGAGGCTGCAGTATCCGAGCGAGACGGAGTGTCGAACACCTGTTGGAATTCCCTCTTGAAGCGGGGTAATCCGTGGTAAGCTCAGGCCGTACGTCCCAGGTGGGTGAGGCCCAGGCCAGGGCGCTTCCTGTCAAAAGAGAAAAAATGTAGCCCACCTTGGAACGGTCAGAGGTGAAGTGACTAGGGGTCAGTTCAAATTGGATCTCACACTTGGTCAGGAACCCTCGACAAGCCTGGGGGTCTCCGGAGAATGGTTTAGGTGCAGGAATCTTTGTTTCCTTCACGAATTGGCGGGGTTAGACACA
This sequence comes from Ascaphus truei, assembly GCF_040206685.1. Lineage (NCBI taxonomy): Eukaryota > Metazoa > Chordata > Amphibia > Anura > Ascaphidae > Ascaphus > Ascaphus truei. Next base: position 340,974,136 of record NC_134486.1, read on the forward strand.
GGGTGCGTGGTACTCTGGGGGGAATCTCCTGGAGTGTAAGGTTAGAGAGTTGTTGCGTGAGAGTAGATATTTGGTCTTCAAGAGTCTGACAGTGTTGTGCCAGCGCCGTCAGTATTTGGTTCATGTCCAGGGGGGGGTCTGCGTTGGTTGGGCTCTGCATAATGTCACGCTGTTCTGCCCGCATACTAACCCCCAATTCTGAGGTGGAGAGTGAGTAACCACGCACCCGCAGTAGTGAGAACGTGCCCGGGGTGTGGATTTGGTAACTTGGTCAAGGCCAGGGGTACCAGGGTAGGTAGTGTACTTGCCAGATCCGGGCGTAGAGAAGGTGCCGTAGTAGGGTCTGAAGCCAGAGGTCAAGGGTAACAGAGTTCCGGGTAGTAGAGGTCCAAGTGCCGAGTTCGAGGGGATCCGAGAGGTAAGCGTGGTCCAGTGGAAACCAAGGTCATAGAGCCAGAGAGGGTAGGAAGACAAGCCGGTTTGGTGGCAAAGCTGAAACAGGGAGAGAGCTAGGCACAGTATGCAACAGCACTAGGCAGACAAACTGTGCAAAGCGATGTTGGAGAGGAATCACAGGGGTAATAAAGTGAGGAGGGCCAATGGGATTAAGGGGCAGAGCGTAGGCACGCCCAGGAGCACTTTGTGATAGGGCAGGAGTTAATGGCCTGGTTTGCTGCAGGTGAATGTTAGGAGGACGTGAGCCTGAGAGCTGAGATGGCCGGGGGGCAGAGCTACACGGCGGGTGCAGTGCATAAATTAAGTTGAGAGGCGTGCGCCCTGTAAGAGGAGCGGGCGCCTGCCAGTGTCGGCGGCGTGCGTGAGAGCCACGGGGGGCGGAAGAATGGCCCGTGATACCGAGCAGGGGCGGAGAAGATCACAGCGAGCGGTACAGGTAAGGAAGGCCAGCGCCGAGGGCGGCGTGTGCCCTGATTCCTGATACCTGTTCACCAGCACCTACTTACCCCCATGGTAGTCTACGTTGCTGCGTCTTCCGCTCCTCTGCAGGCTCACGCTCCATCAGCATGCCGCTTTTGCATTATGGAGACACGCAGTGGGTCCGTCTGTGTGTGCATCTCGGCGTGTCACTCTCTGGCCTCAGGTGCGTGACACGTGTGTGCACTTCTTAAAGGGACAAGCACCTACTCTAGCGCCTTCACTAATCTCAGGTCGGCTACACTTGAGCTACACCCTGCCTAAGCCTGTCACAGGTCAACCTACACCTGAGCCACTCCTCCCTTCTCTCCATGATTGGTTCTCCCCTGTATATAGCCTCATTCAGCCCTCTTGTCTTTGCTGACCTTCCTATGCACCGTGCTCATTTGCAGCCTGAGTACCTTTCTCCGTTATTCCGAATTCCTGTTGTGACCCTGCTTGTAACTGACCTCTCTCCTATTGTTCCCCTTGACCATGGCTTGTTTAACAGACCTCTACGCTCTCTACTCTATGACCACGGCTTCCGGACCTCGACCATTCTATGCTCTCCAACCCTGGACCATAAGTAAGTACCCGCTACCCTCTCGACTCTCCAACCCTGACCTGGCTATACGTTCACGACCCTGCAAACCGGACCTACCCCCGTGGCTTAGAGCGGTGGTTATATATCTTCCCCACCTCAGCCCCGCAGTCCAGTCCAGGCTGTAGTGAGCATCAGTGACATTATGCTCAGCCCAACACACCTGGACCCCGCTGAGGTGGTTCAACAATTACAAAAGATTGAAGCAATGTTTAAACAGGTGGAGGGGTGCCTGAACCAGAGTAATCTACGCATGGAGGGTTCCAACATTCCCGAGGGGACCTAGATGTCGGGGTTACCGCCCTCCAACCAACCATCCCTACGCCTGCTCCTCCCATTCCAAGTTTGGCACCACATCTTCCAACTCCCAACCATAACGGGGGAGACCCTCTGGGATGCCGGGGATTCCTTAACCAGTGCTCTATACATTTTCAATTGCTGCCTGCACTCTTTCCTTCTTCCCGTTCTAAGGTGGCATACATCATCTACCTCCTGATGAACGAAGTGCTGGCTTGGGCCTCATCGATTTGGGAACAAAGACCCAATCTCACATCCGACATTGACCGATTCACCGTGGAATTCCAAAGGGTCTTTGACACACCGGGAGGGAAGGTAATGGCAGCCTCCTCACTGCTGAAAATTTCCATGGGAAATCCTACCGTGGCCCGATACGCTCTCGAGTTCTGCACCATTGCCACCAAGACAGGGTGGAATGATGAAGCACTGTCGGCGGCGTTTTGGCAAGGACTGTCCAAAAATCTCAAGGATGAACTGGCCTCACTGGAACATCCGTTGGGACTAGAGGCATTGGTGGCCCTCGGTATCCAGATGGATCAGCATCTCAAAGAAAAAGAGAGAGGTAAGTGCTTGCGAAGTTCACCTACATTTCTTCCCTGGCCTCTCCCTAGCGTAAACCCTCTGATCGTAGCAGCCGAGGAACCCATGCAACTCGGACTTACCCATCTGTCCACAGAGGAGAGACAGCGAAGACGATGTTCTGGCCTCTGTATGTATTGTGGCAACAATGGGCACCTAGTCGCCTCTTGCCCCATAAAACCGGGAAAAGTCAACGTCCAGTGAAAGTCGGGGGAACTACAATGGGAACCACGTCATGTTTTCCTCCCAAATCTCCTACCAGGATCTACACTTCCGTCACCCTGTGTGGGGACTACTTTAAGATGACCACACGTGCATTCTTGGACTCCAGGTCAGGGGGCAACTTTATTGACCAGGAGTTTGCGAAGAAGAACAGGATACCTCTTATCCCTAAGGATCGCCCAGTGGGCCTCGAAGCTATCAACGGTCACCCTCTCAAACTGGCCTTTATCATTCTACAAACCATCCCTCTTTCTCTACACTCACCCGGTGGTGATTCCGAGACTATACAACTCGATGTTATCCACACACCTTCGGTAGATATCGTCCTAGGACTGCCGTGGCTTCAGCAACACAACCCGGAGGTGGATTGGACAGGTTCCTTGCCTATCCGCTGGAGTATCCAGTGTCAAGAAAGATATCTGGACACTCCCAAGACCCTCGCCGGACTACTACTACCATAGTCTGGAGATTCTTTACCGGAGATATACCACGAATTTCAGGACATCTTCGACAAAGGTCAAGCCAAAGAACTACCGCCTCACCATCCCTTTGACTGCCCAAAAGACCTTTTGCCCGGTGCCACTAGACCTTTTGCCCGGTGCCACTATTCCCCGTGGTTGCTCTTACTCTCTATCCGCACCGGAAACTCAGGCCATGAGGCAATATATACAAGAAAACTTCCTCAGGGATTTCATCTGGAAATCTTCCTCCCGCTGGTGTGGGGTTCTTTTTCGTCAAAAAGAAGGATCTCTAAGACCCTGTATAGACTTGTGTAGGCTCAACAAAATAACGGTCAAGAACCGTTACCCTCTCCCTCTGATTTCAGAACTATTTGACAGACTCCAGGGAGCCACTATCTTCTCTAAACTGGACCTGAGAGGGGCATACAACCTTGTGAGGATCCATCACGGAGACTAGTGGAAGACGGCGTTTAACACACTCGACGGGCACTCTGAATATTTGGTTATGCCCTTCGGGCTTTGCAACGCACCCGCAGTGTTCCAAGAATTTGTGAACAGGATCTTCAGAGATCTACTCGACCAGTACGTAGTCGTATACCTAGACGACTTTCTGATCTTCTCGTAAAACACCGCTGAGCACTCTGAACACGTGAAACAGGTCCTCCAGAGATTACACACTAATTACCTCTTCTCTAAACTGAAAAGTGCCAATTCCATCAGTCCTCTACCACGTTCCTGGGGTATATTATATACAGTACTGGCTTGTCTATGGATCCGGATAAAGTCAAGGCGATCATCGAGTGGCCACGACCACTGTCTCTCAAGGCAGTTCAGAGGTTCCTGGGTTTTTGTAATTACTACCGGAGGGTCATCCAGGATTTCTCCGCTGTAGTCGCCTCCATCACAGCACTAACTAAGAAGGGAGTCGATCAGATTCACTGGCCTACCGAAGCCATCGAAGCCTTCGAGAAGCTAAAGAAAGCCTTCTCCGCACCTATTCTGGTAAGCCCTAACCCAGCACTGGCCTTCACACTCGAAGTGGATGCCTCGGATGTTGGAGCAAGAGCAATACTCTCCCAGAGAAAGGAGCCCCAGTCTAGACTCCACCCATGTGCATTTAAAAAAATAAAAATTTCAGCCATACAGAGAAATTACAATGTAGGAAACCGTGAGCTCCTCGCCATCAAGATGACCTTAGAGGAATGGAGGCACCTAGAAGGCTCTACAACCCCCATCACCATTCTAACGGTCCATAAAAATGTACTTTATATTGAAGGGGCCCGTCGCCTAGGATCTCACCAGGCACGTTGGGCCTTATTCTTCACTCGCTTCAACTTCGTGATCTCCTACATCCCCGGCTCCAAGAACATTATGGCGGACACACTATTCTGACAGTACTTAGCTGACTACAAATTGGAGGACCAACCAGAGCCATCCTTCCCCGGCCTGCATTCTATCCGCGAATGTCTTCAGTGCCATTCCTGAAATCACTAAGGCACATGGTAACATTCCCGAGGGCATCCAGGTTCCAGAGGGCCGGCTTTTCACCCCTCCCAGTCTGCACAGACAGGTCATGGAGTGGGGTTACACTTCCAAAACGGCAGGTAATCAGGTACTAGGAGGGCTATCGACCTCTTGGAACACACCTTCTAGTGGCCCGGCATGCGCAAGAGCTTTAGGAGTTTCGTATCTTCCTGTGCTATGTGCGCTCGGAACAAGACACCTCGCAGCAAACCTCCAGGTTTCCTACTGCCTCTCCCCTATCCCCGATCATCCGTGGAACCATCTCTCGATGAAATTTATAGTCGAATTACTCAAATCCAAGGGTATGGATACGATCTTAGAAGTGGTAGACCGCTTCTCAAAACAGGCACACTTCGTCCCCCTCCGAGGACTACCATGTGCCGCCAGATTGTCAGAAATTTCACTAAGGAGATCTTTAGGCTTCACGGGACACCCCAAACCTTAGTGTCGGATCAGGGGTCACAATTTGTGTCTAAATTCTGGAGAGCCTTTTGCAAGAACTTAAGTATCAAATTACAGTTCTCCTCTGTCTACCACCCACAGACCAATGGGCAGACCGAGTGTAACGCGTAGCTCACCACAAACGAAGCGCTACTGCGGTGCTGAGGTAGGGAATTGGTTAACACTAACCCACAGCCACGAAAGATTGCCTAGGATGTAGAGTAGTCGTTCAAGCCAGGTCAGGATTACAGATAAGAGAATAGTCAAAGTACTTTCCAGGTTAAGGAGTGTAGAGTTGTGGATCGTCAGAGTGCGTAGCCAAGTTCGGGGTTGGAGAGTAGTTGCTTGGCAGGGTACATAGCCAAGTTCAGGATTGGAGAATATCGATCATTGGAGTACTTAGCCAAGGTCAGGACTGGAGACAGGAGAATGGTCGTTGAAAGCCTGATCAGGAGAGGAGAAGTGCGGAATCCAGGAGACAAGCAGGGTCAGGCAACACGAGGTTAATCAGCAAGGCAAGGCAAGGCAAGGCAAGGTTTTTAGCTAGAATGCAGCAAGGAACGGCGTCACACTAGACTAGGCTCAGCAAAGACTGAAGGCAGACTGAATGTATATAAAGGCAGGGCCTCCAATAGCCAGCCAGGGTGGAACAAGGAAGTACGCACCGATAGGCTGCTGGTGCACACAGGTATGCCCTATGATGCTTACAGGTATGACCTATGGTGCACACAGGTATGCCTAATCGGGGATGGGGGTGGAACTGCTCGCATGCCATCCTGCACGCGTCACGGAGGTCAGAGGATCCTGCGCACGTCACGAAGGTCAGGGGGCGGAGCTTGGAGCATGCATCACTCCCACGCCGGTTCTGCGAGATCTTGGGAAAAGAGGGGTGGGATCAATCGCGCACCGATCCACGTGTGTCACAGAGGTCAGGGGGCAGAGTCGAGAGCGCGCGTCACTCCCACACCGGTTCTGTCTATCACCAGAGCGGGGGCAGGGCTTGGACCGCACATCAGCAGGGAGGCTGGCCGAGTGCACTCATCGTGCATTAGAGCGGGAGGCGGGGTCCAAATCCGCGGGCAGGGGATCAGGCCACGCAAGGTTTGCGCGCGCGTACTGGGACCACGAGACCACGCATCCTGAGTGTCTGTCACGGAAGGCTTGTTGGGGTGAGGAGATGGTCTGCGACCGCCAGAATGACGAATCCTCACACCGAGCGGACCAACCAGTCACTCGAACAATATATCCGCTTCTTCGTCTCCAACACACAGGACAACTGGGCGGAACTTCTCCCATGGGCAGAATTTGCGCTCAATAATTCACGCAACGAGTTCTCCCAACAGTCGCCCTTCTTCATTAATTACAGGTTCCACCCCGCCTCCTTCCCATCCCTGTTCCCCAACTCTGGGGTTACTGCAGTGGAGAACAGGGTTCGACTTCTTCGGAAATCCTGGGAGAAGATTCAAGACAATTTAAGACAGGCCGCTCTTCTCCATAAGAAGCAAGCCGATCACCACCGCCACGAGAACCCTAATTATATTCCTGGTCAAAAAGTCTGACTCTCTACAAGGAATATACGGCTCAAGGTACCATTTCCCAAACTAGCACCCAGATTCATCGGACCATTTCCCATTCTGGAGAAAATCAACTCGGTGGTCTACCGGCTAAAACACCGCCCAAACATGAAGATTCCTTCTGCCTTTTACATTTCCCTCCTGAAACCCTTCCTACCCGATAACCTTCCCTCCAGCCGGAACATTCCACCCCAACCCACCCTAGTGGAAGGGCAACAGGATTTCAAGGTCCAGGCCATTATCAACTCCAGAGTATAAAAAAAGAAACAACAATATCTAGTACACTGGAATGGCATTGGCCCTGAGGAGCGAGAGTGGATCCCTCAAGAACAAGTACAAGCTCCCAGTTAATTCGGGAATTCCACCGAAGTTATCCCTCCAAGCCATCCGTGGGTCGTCCGGTGGCATCCCTTCAAGGGGGGTGTACTGTCAGGACCGCACCTTCGGTTCCCGCACCTCCCTGCTCACCGGCACCTACTTACCCCCATGGCAGTCCGCTCAGAAGCATCTTCCGCTCCTCCACTGGCCCGCTCCTGCATTCCGGAGACACAGGCGGGTCCTGTCTACGTGTGCATCTCGGCGCATCACACTCCGGCCTCGGGCACACACGGCACGCATGGAAACTCCTTAAAGAGCACCAGCACCTACTCTAATGCCTTCACTAATCTTAGGTGGGCTACACCTGAGCTATACCCTGCCTCATCCTATCACAGATCTACCTACACCTGAGCCACTCCTCCCATGATTGGTTCTCCCCTGTATATTGCCTCATTCAGCCCTCTGGTCTTTGCTGACCTTCCTATGCACTGTGCTCATTTGCAGCCTGAGTATCTGTCTCCGTTATTCCGAATTCCTGTTGTGACCCTGCTTGTAACTGACCTCTCTCCTATTGTTCCCCTTGACCATGGCTTGTTTAACAGACCTCTACGCTCTCTACTCTATGACCACGGCTTCCGGACCTCGACCATTCTATGCTCTCCAACCCTGGACCATAAGTAAGTACCCGCTACCCTCTCGACTCTCCAACCCTGACCTGGCGTGTAACTGACCTGTCTCCTCTTGTTTCCCTGGACCATGGCTTGTTTAATGGACCTCTTCGCTCTCTAATCCACGACCATGGCTTACGGACCTCGTGCATTCTACGCTCTTTAATCCATGACCACGGCTTCTGGACATCAACCATTCTATGCTCTCCAACCCCAGACCATAGGCAAGTACCTGCTATCCTCTCCACTCTCCAAACCTGACCCGGCTATACGTTCATTACCCTGCAATCCGGACCTACCCCCATGCCTTAGGGCGGTGGTTATATATCTTCCCCACCTCAGCCCCGCGGTCCTGTCCAGTTTGTAGTGGGCATCTGTGACAATGTGGAAGTGGCAGTTCCCAAAAATAGACAGCAGGGTACTAGGTTGAGTATGGAAAATAGCTGAAGCGCTCAAATGCAGGTATATCTCAAAATGATAATAAGCCAAACCACTGTACCAGGGTACTAACAATTGATATAGTACCTATTGTGTCATATAATGGGTACTATCCTCCTGAAGACAGGTGGTGTGTGGTGCAACCCACTCACCATATGTCTCATTGGCAGGTTCCCCTGAAAAATATGCAAATACTCACATCCTGGTAGGGCAGGCAGGCAAGCTGTGCAGCTACTCAATGCAATACAGGGAAAAGGGAGACCAAAAAGCGCACCAGCACAAACGGAGCAGGAAAAAACCAGAACAAAAAAATGATTAAAAGGGCACTTTAATGTGGCAAAAGACCCATCCAATGCATTTCCAATTGGACGACGTTCGAAATGCATTGGATGGGTCTTTTGCCACATTAAAGTGCCCTTTTAATCATTTTTTTGTTCTGGTTTTTTTCTGCTCCGTTTGTGCTGGTGCGCTTTTTGGTCTCCCTTTTCCCTGTACTAGGTTGAGTAATAAGAGCCCCATCAGGATTTTCTATAGGTGCCCCGAATAGTAAGATCACTACTTAAGGGTTCCAGAGAGACAAGGGGGGGCTGTGTCCCACAACTACCTAAGCAACTCAGCCAGAGCACCTTAAATTGAGTGTTAAAAGTGGGCACTGGTGAAAGAAAATTATTTGTGTATGAATTTGAATAAAAACCATGTACTATGTGTTAAGATACATATGAGGGTCTCTATGTTTGGGGACACAAATAAATGGTAGTTGTACTATGAAAGATCCTGGCACCCATTATTTTAACCTTGCTACCTCATTGTCCAGCCACCTGAATGTCAGCACCCTGAGTCAAGGTAAACCAAGTGGAGTAGCCAAATGCACATAACAACGATGTAACCTCACTAGGAAGCCAGGCTGGGAGGGTTACATATGTTTATGAGGTTTTACTGCTTCCTTCCCCTCATGGTAATGCTGTGTTGGTAGTTTGCAGATGGGGTGTGGGGTCTGTGGGGCAGCTGGTGCTATTAGTTGGCAATAAACCTGTGGGTGATTTCTGCGGAGACTGTTTGGATTATAAATTTAAAAAAAAAGACAATTTGATAGCTTAAGAGCACAGGTGAGAGTTCTTTGGAGATTTTCATGGTTGATAAGAAAAGGACACATAAATTGCTTTATTTAGCTTTTTAAAACTTATTTGTTTGTTTGTTTGTTTGTTTATTGTTTGAATTTATATTGTGTGTGCCTGTAGATGGGGGCAGATTGTTTATGCAAGTGCAGCCTTTTTCATAATTTTTATATGTATATATGTATATATGTATATATATATATATATATATGTATATGTATATATATATATATATATATATATATATATATATATATATATATATATATATATATATATATATATATATATATATATATATATATATATATATGCTTTTTCTGCACATGAGACCGCACAGAGAAGTGCAGCCCCCAGCCAAGTAAGTGTTCATTTTTAATTTTTTAAGTTCAAATTTAATATTAACATTTTTTATGAAAAAGGTATGTGAAATAACTGGATACAAAATAACTGATAAGATATACTTGATAAGCCTAATATGTGATGATTTATCCAGCTAGTAAGGCCTCGCAGAATATATGCAGTGTGTGCACACAACAGCACTCTTACATACATATGTACATATGTACTTAAATAACAGACACAGCTATAGTAATTATGTTTTTCCTACTGTATCACTGCACACCCACACCTTTAAGAACAGTCACAGCCAGTCAGGTCGATGTTCATTATGCAATGTCGGCAATATTTATTGCACTGTCAGTAGAAACAAACTCCTGTAGATGTCGCTGTTGACCCTGAAATATACCTACATTATTCATCTGTTCCATTAACAGTTTAATTCATATCAGAAGGGGTTACTCTTGCATCATCACTGTATCATGAACTTATCTACTCATGCTTATCTTTGAAAGGCACATTGTATCTGCTGGGCCTTTCCCGCTTATCTTGAACTCTGTAGCATGACTTCTACTTTTCTTGCAAGAGAATAGCAGAATTTCAGGACCACAATAGCAACAGATGCTGGGGGTAGTTGCCCTGGGGAAGGTGGTTAAGCCGCCTGGGGGGTGGGGTAGCAGGGGAGGGGGTTAACCCGTTAATTACTATAGTGGTTACTAATTGCTAAGGTGATTAAGGGGTAAGGGGCCATTAGTTTGTATTTTTTTTTTTTTACTGTTCCTTCCAATGGAGGATATGGACATGGAGGATGTTGATGAGGATGGCCTTCATCCTAGCAGGGGTAAGTAGAAGTTTTATTTACTTTATACTGACTGGATAATGTTTAATTTTGAATTGGGCAAATAATCTATTATCCATATCTGGATAAGAGTAATTTTGCCCATTACTGTACTGTATGTGTTGACGGGGAGGGGGAGGGGGTTGGGGATAGAGGAGTTGGGAATTAGGATTGTGTTTTTAATGTTTGTTGTGGGTAGAAGGATTGGGTGAAGGGGTAGTTGCCCCATGCGTGGGTGGTTAGGCCTCTCGGGTGGGTAGCGGGAATGTTAACTTCTTCATTACCATATTGGTTCCCACCGCTATGGTAGTTAAGGGGTTGACTCCTCCTGCTACCATCCTGGCAGGCCAAACTACTCATCCTAGGGCAACTACCCCTTCATCCACCTCATCTAGCCCCAATAAACAAGTTATTCAGGTTTAACCACTTCATTGCCATAGCGGCTAGCCGCAATGTTAATGAAGCTGTTTTCATTTTAATTTGAATACAAGTGTGCAGTAGAAGGGGGTCTCCGGAGTTGAACTGCATTGATTTCAGGTCCGGGGACCCCGCTTCCTGAGTTACAGGCCCCTTTATGGATGCCGGTATCCCCATGCACTGTTTAATGTTTAAATCTCCCGTATCACGTGACTGGGACATTCAAATTTATAAATGATACCGGCAACCCATACCGGCCTGTATCTCGGGAAGTAGTGAGAACCCGAGGCTGAAATCAACGCGGTTCAGCTCCAGGGATCCCCTGCTCCCACACACTAGTATTCAAATGAAAATAAAAAACACTGCGATCGCCTGTGATAGCTGCGCAGTGAGAGGCGGCTCTCTCCGTGCAGCTCAGATTGCGAGAAAATTGCTGGGGGAGAACTTTGAAAAAATCTGAGATCACTTGCTGTTGCGCCGAACAGTATTGACATTTTCCTAACTCACGGTTTGAAATAGTTTCAGATTCTTTCTGAATACCGTGATAACACAAATGACAAACCGTTCGGCGGGAACATGCCATATCGTTCCAGATACTGTAGCATCAAAGTTATCAAAGCTACTAGAATAGGATCCTATGTATCATAAAAGTAAACTATCCGCAGTTAAGCAGATAAATAAATGATGCATCCTCTGTGGTGCAACCAAATAACAGGATAAATGTATCCACAATTTGGTAGCATTTGTATCTGATATTGTTGCTGGAATTGAAAAAGCTGCTACTGTAAATAAAGCAGGCAGCTATATTTTTGCTATTAAGCAGTAGTAATGCACAAAATGGATACTGATAGGATACAATTCATAACATAGGTGGGTGAGCCGCAATATAGCAGATAAATAAAGCAGCCTCTGCAGTGCACACGTATGTCAAGATAATTTGTATCACTAAATTTTATCATTGGTGTCGGTGCACACTTGCTAAAGAATGGAGGCTGCTTAAGTAAATTAGGCAGCTATTTTGCAGTTATTACTGAAAAGCCCCAAACAGGCCGGCTATAAGTGAATATATTTACAAGAGGATCCCCCTATGATCCACTCTACCTCACAGATTAATGTGAAAATAGCATATAACCTTTATTAGATTCAATAAAATTAATATCAAGAAGAGAACTAATAGGTTTAAAAACAAATTAAATCAATAGCTACAACTATATGAGACACACATGAGACTGAAGATTGCTGCAAGTAGGTCACTGGTGATGTAGAGGTCCGGGATCTTGAACATGTGTAAGTGAATAAACTTAGACTGTGTAAACGTGCATGAAACAAAGACTAAAATAAGTGCTTGGGTTTAAAGTTGACCAGTGGGATCAGCTGATTCTAGGAGCCTTAAGAAACAGTATAGCTTGATACCATACTTGATTAAAAAATATCACAGACCACTGTATGCTGTCAGTGGCTGTTGCTCCAAAAACGGCATACCCATCTGGGTATAATGGTGTTATATTTATGTTAGTGGGTGCTTGTTGAGATGTTGCTCTAAATACTATTAATACTAATATGCCCTGTATAGTATGGTAATATAAAGTTCGGCCTGCCCACAAGCCAGACGAGACCCCAGGACTGAGGTGGAAAGGAGAAATACCACACACCTAACAGTAAACGGGGGCACGGCCGGAGTGTGGAAGTAGCGTAGCTGGTCCAGGGAACAAAAAAAGTAAGAGTTCAGTACTTGCCAACTCCAGCGTAGAAGGGTAAATTCCGTAAGCCAATGGTCAAGGTGTAGGGAGAGCAGCGTGGTAATGTTGAGGGGAGACTAAATAGTGGGCTGGGACCTATCAGTGGAAAGGGAGGAGCGGTGGTGCGGCCCAAGGGAAGCCCTGATAGGGGAGAAGAGCCTGGGGGCGGACCTGGTGGAGCAGGGGCAGGAAAGCGCGCCGATGCGCGCGCCGCACTGGAGGAGGCTGGGTCAGGCTCCTGGCACCAGAAAAGGGAAGCTTGGGTCCACGCGCGCGACTCGGAAGTGCGGGAGCAGCCGCGGGGGAGATGCCGAGGACCGGGGAACACCGCCGGGGACCAGAGGCAGTTGGGAGAAGAGGTAAGGAGGCGCTGGTAGCGGGAGTCCCCGCAGCGCGGGTCCTTACAGGTATAAGTAACACTGCAGCTAACTAATTCTAATATTGGCATCTCTGAGACCTGTGTCTCGGTCACGAAATCTGTGAGGTATTTTAAATCATAGGGGGATCCTCTTGTAAATATATATCGACTGTAACCAGTTTCCTGATAGCACCCCCACGGTATAAAACAGCATTACTACTAGATGAGCAGGAACCCTCTTTGCCTGGCTATACTGTAAGTGAAGCCAGTTAACTTGAAGCGAAGGATGAATAGAGAGATCCTGACCACTTGCTAGCTTAAATACCCCACTTGCTATACCCTATAACTCGAGGAGCAAACACCTGAGCTCACTAAAGCAGATCCTGTCACAGTACACTAGAAAATCAGATAGGGTTGTTCCATTTGACTCTCAAATGTGATGTCACAGGCCTTATATAAGGCCTGTCCTGTCTCATTTGAGCTCAGGAAGTCGTTGGGACAACATCTTCCGCATTGAATTACAACTACGGAAGACAAAAGAAAAGAATGAAGAACTCAGAAGGGAGATGTCTCTTCAATCAAGATTTGATCACAGACTTCTTCACATCGGCTGTTGAGGATCATTGTGTCGAGGGTCAGGAGTTTATGCTCGCGTAGGACGGGGATCAAGACATCAATGGTCAGAAATTTTTTGATTGTATTTTATTTAATTAGTATTTTTTTAGGTTGACCATTGACTGCCAATGTGTTTATCTCTGTCACTTTCTAACTATAGATAAACTGTCACAGGAGACTCCTGTGGCGGGTATGACCTCGGTGGCTGGAACAGCAGGAAGCATAGTAGGGGTCACAATCAGAGGGTCAGAGGCAGGCGGCAGACAGCGCAGTCAGGAAACAAGCAGAAGTCCGAGGCAGGCGGCAGGTAGCGACGTCAGGTAACAAGGAGAGGTCCGAGGCAGGCGGCAGGTAGCGAACTCAGGTAACAAGCAGAGGTCAGCAACGAGGAGACTGGAACAGGACAGGGGAGCAAGGACAGGTCTGGGGGCAGGGACTGAGAACAGGAACAAACAGGGACAAGCCAGATTACCAGCAAGGGCTTTTACTGTGAACAGACTTCTATGGTACAGGTACACTGGCGACACACTTTATTCGAGCTCGGCTAGTCCCACGAATTCGGGTATACCCGGGTGTATTGAGGTTTGTGACTGTTTTCTGCCCGAGTGCATTGGGTTATTTTCCAGGCAGGGATTGATGCATTTTATTCCCGCTGGCTGCAATACTGCACAGTATATATATATATACTGCATTACAATTCATGAATTTATGCCATCTGGTAGACACGCGAAGCATTGCAGCCTATTAAATCCTAATCATTATCATTTAACATATCAGCCACCCGTCAGCCAGGCATGAACCCAGGCTGGGAAGGCAAATGCAACAGGGCTTGTCAGAGGTGAGGAGTGGCGCATTCCAGGTATCTGCCAGGTACATACTGGGTATTTGCTCGAATAAAGTGTGTCGGTGCAGTACAGAAAACAGATCAGGATATCAGAAGCATGTGCATTAGGAATCTGACTTCAAGCAAAGGCAAAAGCAACAGACAGGAAGCAAGCTATAAAGGACAGAGAGAGGAGCAACAAGAAGACAGACAGACAGAGGAACCCAGAGCCAACAGAAGGCAGCAGCACACCCAGTGGACAAGGAAGCTATGGCTAGGCAGGAGGTCTAGGCGACCCTGACATTACTCCCCCCTCTCGAGAGCGTTCTCCGGACGATCCTCCAGGCTCTTCCCGGAGGCCTTGATGAAAAGTGGACTCAAGGTGACCCACCTCTGGTGGTTTGTCAGCGGGCAGAGGGTACTCCACAGGTACATTGGTTGCTGCAAGGAACCTCCGAATGGGTACATTCAGACCAAAAGCAGGGGCAGAGACATCAGGAATGTGGGCATCAAGGACGGCTGCAGCTTTTCCACTCAAAGCAGTTGTCAGTTCAACTCTTTTGGAGTTGAGTCGTGACTCCATATCTCCCAGCTGACTCAGAGTAAAGCTTAGATATGTTGCATCGTCTTCATTTCTGATCTGCAGCTGCCGGTACTCCTCCCGGGCATTGTACAGCTCCAGCTGCAGCCGGATCTTATCACGGGCTGTGTGGTACAATAATTTGCAGGCATCAGCCATTTTGACCTCAGAGCGCTGTGTCAGGCCAGCCACTTGACAGACGGACACCTTCTCTCTCTCCTTTTTGGCAAGCTGTGTCTTGAGCTCAGCGATCTGCGCCTGCAGTGCTGTGAGTTGCTCAGATGTGTGTTCAGCTGCTAGCTGTAGCTCTTCCTCCAGCGAGGCTCTGGTTATGCTCAGTGTGGCCTTCAGCTCCTCATGCTGTTCTTTGGGGACACACTGGGTACTCAAATAATCTTGCAGCATCTTTATTTTGTAGGCAGTCTGGAAACTTTCTTCCTGCAGAACTCACTGCTTTTCTTCAGCATTCACCCATCTCTCCTTGGTGTCCTGCAGATGTGTACGCAGTTCTCGCAGCTGACTCTGCAGCATATTTTCTGCTTGTGTGCACCGCTCCAGGGAGACACGTTCTTCTTGCAGCACTCTCTCTGCATTCTGCAGTGCTGTCTGCACATCTAACTTTTCCTGGGCCAACTGTTTCTTCTCCTCTCCTAATTCATGGAGTTTCTTATCTCCTTCACTGACTTGGACATAGAGATTCTTGCACTCTTGGGTTACAGTTTCAAACCTGATATTTAACCCTTCGAAGATTTCTCTTAATGAACATAGTTCTGTGTTGAAGTGGCAACTCTTCTCCCTAGAGGCTTCCAGCTCTGTAGTAAGCCTGTGAACCTCTTTCTGAGATGCTTCCAGTGCTGCGTCAACTTGAGCCATGAAAGTCTGGTACTGGGCAGAATCAGCGTAGGCCTTCTCCAGCTAACTTGACAAGATCAACCTGTCATTCTCCAACTGATATTTTTCTTTTTTCCCAGTTATCCTCTGCTCTTTCCAGCGCTAATTGCATCCTTGACTTTTCTTCTATCAATAGCCTCTTCTCCTCTTCTGATTCATGGAGTCTTTTATCTCCTTCACTGGCTTGGACAGAGAAGTTCTTACTCATTTGGTTTATAATTTCAAACCTACTATTTAACTCTTCGGAGGCGTCTCTCATAGAACGTATCTCTGTTTTCAAGTAGCATCTCTCCTCCCGAATGACTTCCATCTCTTTTTTGAAGTAGCAAATCTCCCCCTGGGAGACTTTAAGCTCTGTATTAAGCCTGTCAATTTCCTTCATAGAGATTTCCAGGAATTCGTTACTTTTAGAAGCGAGGCGCCGATTCTCAGCAGCATCAGCATATGCCTTCTCCAGCTCACCTGACATGACATCCAGGTCACTCTCCAACTGGTGCTTTTCTTTTTCCTGGAGAACACACTTAGCAATTGCTGAGGAAAGACAGCTCTGTAGTGCAGCGTTGGCTTCTTGCTCCTTATCTAAACGTCCATAAAGACAATCAATCGCATTCTGTGCAGCTTGAAGCGTCTGAGTAGGGGCATCTTTCTTTTCTTCCACTATTCTTGGGATACGTCTGTGAGTTGCCTTAAGCTGCAGCATATCTCTTTCATCAAATGCAGACTCTGAGGTTAAATTTTCATTCTTAATTCCTTCTGCCACTTCCACAGTAATGCCTCCCTTCTTTTTCTTCTTCTTCTTTGCTTTGAGAAGTTCTGAAGAATCAGTGGTACTGTGTTCACATTTACTGCTCAAGACTGTTTGAGTGGGAGCCATAATTTCAGTCATGGGGAAACCACACTTCCCAAGAAACCAGTAAAGAGGAAATGTGTTTTTAAAACAGAAGCATTAGAATGAACAACAGGAATATTATACACAGAGAGACACAAGATAGGAGAGCTGACCTTTTGAGACTTTAGCATCAGTCACAGAGATTTATAAATGCAAGGAAAAAACATAGACAGAGAAACCTGTAGTTATATCTGAATCTTTAGGCATCAGGCGTAGGGATATCATATAGACAAAGAAAACCTGCAGTTGAATCTGAAACTTTAGATATCAGGCACAGAAATATCATAGACAGCAGGAAACTAATACAGAGAAAACTTGTAGTTAGATTTGAAACTTTTGACATCGGACATAGGAATATCAGACAGAGAACCCTGCAGTCAAATCTGAAACCTTTGATATCAGGCGTAGGGATATCATATGTTGCAGAGAAACAAACTTTAGGGGAATTTGCAGGTAAACCTGAAACCTTAGAACCAATCATATGAAAAACTACAGATTGCAGGATAAATCACAGTATGCAGTAACAAAATAATAGAAGCACTCTTGTCTTTTTAAATGGGAACCCTGTGAACAGCAGTGGTCCAACCAGTGATGCAGAGACAAGCCTTATCCAGGAAATGAAAAGTCAGAGTCTAAAAAGGTGGCAACAGATACTGCAAGGGTTGACCCAGGCACTGCACAAAAAAAAAAATCTCAAAGAAAACTGCAATAGTCTCTGCAGCAACAGTTCTTGTCTCAGAAAAAAAAGTTTTTTTTGTTATGAACGCAATAATTCTTGCAGAACATTTAGCAGCAACAAAAAAAAAAACTTTCAAAATCCCAACTTGGATTTCCAAAAAAGAAACGAAATTACTTATCTTCAACAATGCGGATGTGGTCTGCTGCAGCAGGCAGGAAAGGGTGCAGGCAGAAGAAGAATCTGTTCCAGCGAGATCCAGAAGTGGCCTTTGCTTTCTGTCACGGGAGACTCCTGTGGCGGGTAGGACCTCGGTGGCCGGAACAGCAGGAAGCGTAGTAGGGGTCACAATCAGAGGGTCCGAGGCAGGCGGCAGACAGCGCAGTCAGGAAACAAGCAGAGGTCCAAGGCAGGCGGCAGGTAGCGACGTCAGGTAACAAGCTGAGGTCCGAGGCAGGCGGCAGGTAGCGAACTCAGGTAACAAGCAGAGGTCAGCAACGAGGAGACTGGAACAGGACAGGGGAGCAAGGACAGGTCTGGGGGCAGGGACTGAGAACAGGAACAAACAGGGACAAGCCAGATTACCAGCAAGGGCTTTTACTGTGAACAGACTTCTATGGTACAGGTACAGAAAACAGATCAGGATATCAGAAGCATGTGCATTAGGAATCTGACTTCAAGCAAAGGCAAAAGCAACAGACAGGAAGCAAGCTATAAAGGACAGAGACAGGAGCAACAAGAAGACAGACAGACAGAGGAACCCAGAGCCAACAGAAAGCAGCAGCACACCCAGTGGACAAGGAAGCTATGGCTAGGCAGGTGGTCTAGGCGACCCTGACATAAACACAGTGACAAGCTATAATTTTTTTGGCAAATGCTTGTTTTTATTTACTTGTTTTGTTTTGTTTTTTTGGCTAGTATTTGGTTTTAATGTTTATTGGGGGTAGTGGAGGTGGGTAAATGTGGTATTTGGCCCATGGTGGGTGTTTAAGCCTCCCGTGGGTAGTGGGAGGGGTTAACCCCTTCATTGGATTGAAGCCAGTCGTCTCCGGAGCTAGTATTAATGTGTATCAGCTACAGAGACTCCCGGCTTCAATCTAATGAAATAAAAATAAATAACAATTATAAGTCCTACTTGCAAATCCCATCCTGCCAAACTTTTATAAAAATGGCGATCTGGAGCTGTTTTTAAGCTCCCGCTTGGTGTGTTTGAGCTGAATCGTTACCTCTCGGGGAGATGCACTTCCCAATCAAGGTTGGCAGGTCATCAGGGCTTTCTGAATAGCAAACTTGCCAAGTCATTCGGGAACTACTCAAAATCCTCAATGAGTTTGTTATCGAAGTTTATAGAAGTAGTGGAGTTGCTCAGTGACTCTGACACCGACTCTGCAACTGAGTTTGAAGCAGGGGAACCTCGTTGAAGTCCCGTGTCAGCTACTTGTGACCTTGGGAAAGTCATTTTATCGCCGTGTGCCTCAGGAATCAAAAAACATAAATTTAAAGCTCTACGGGAAAGGGACTGTGTCTGCAAAAATGTCTCTCTATAGCGCTACATAATATTAGCAGTGCTAAACAAGAACAAACATCTAGAAATCTTCTTATCTCTGTCCTTGACACCCTGCTCCTGTGATGCTTTTACAAGCAGATAGTCGTGATGCGCTGTAGCTTTGACGGTGCCGTCCTGGAAGCTGCGTGCAGGCAGCGCCTGCAGTAATAAAACCTACCACACTACTCCTAGTTGCGTGTGCCCTGATCATGGTAGATGAGAGTGAAAAAAAAGCGGCAGGCATACGTAGAAACAGCGCAAAAAAAGGTAATGATTGAAAGTCGAAACCCACGGTCAGGAAAAAGGCGGGCTTTATTGAGAAAGACAAATCAGACAAGCAGTCCCATGTTCTCCCTTCTACACGTTTCAAGCCTCTAGGGTGCTTCGTCAAGTAGTGATGAAGTGCCCTAGCGGTGTGAAATGCATAGGAGGGAGAACAGGGGGGACTGCTCATCTCATTTGTGTTTCTCAATAAAGCCCGCCTTTTTTCCTGACCGTGGGTTTCAACTTTCAATCATTACCTTTTTTTTGTGCTGTTGCTCTGGATGCCTGCCACTTTTCTCTTCACCATCTATTTGAAAGGGAGGACTAACACTTCCCAGTCCCTGTCTGCAGGGCTGGGAAGCTAGGGCTCTTGCCAACCTTTGACCCCAAAGTTCAAAGAGGTACCTGGTATCATGCTGCTCATTCCCACAGTCCAGGGTTTGGGTTGGTGTTCCAGGTGTGATTCTTCTGAAAAGTTCCAGGGACGGCTGCAACCTGGAATAGAGGGTCTGGTTCCTTGGGATCTCTCTCTGACAGCACCCACTTCTTTAGCGCTGTACAGGACCCATGCAGTTTAAGCAGGAGGCTTTTCTACCTGATTGATGAGCCAGGTGGAGACTGGCTAATTGTCTGTAGCTGCACTTAACCAGCTGCCTGTTGGACTCATCAGCCAGATACATGTTTTCTATTTGGAGCCCTTTTTAGATGGGGTTTAAGACCATTTTACTTGCAAATCCCAGCTGAAAATTTGCCTCATAAAGGAAGAATATCATTACATTTTCTAAGCCTATACCACAAAGTCCAGATGTCCTTGAGCTCCCTGACTGGTGAGTTCCCCAACTTTTTTCTTCAGCAAGCAGTAATCCAATCGATCATCTTCTTATTTCCAGCTTAAATTACACAGCTGATGAAGGTTTAATTATTGTGGTTTTGGTGCCGTTTGTATATGTGTTTCTCCTATATATTCTGTCCCTGCTTCTTTGACAGTACAGATCTTGAGAAAAGACCTTGTGGTCTGAAACGTACGTTGCTCTAGAGCATGCTGACTACCTGATGAATTATTGATAATAAATTGCTATTTTTTCATTGAGAGTGCTGCAGCCATTCCATTTTCTGTGTATCTATTGGATTGGCTGGTGTTCCCAGTCCATCTGCAAGCACCTTGACCTGTTAAGTATATATATTTTTCATTCTTTATATATATATATATATATATATATATATATATATATATATATATATATTCCTACACACACCTATTCCTATATTTCATTACCACTAAAAACACCTATGGAATTTTCTTCCACGCAATATTCGTCAAGCATCTTCACTTTCCACATGCAAATCCCAGCTGAAAATTTGCCTCTTAAAAGAAGAATATCATTACATTTTGTCAGCCTATACCGCAAAGTCCAGATGCCCTTGAGCTCCCTGACTGGACTTTTAATAATGCATTTTTACTCTTAATGTGTCTGTAATCCTCCAACATACCACTTAGACTGTAAGCTCTTTGGGGTAAGGTTTCCCTTCACCTTAGGTCATTTACCTGATACACTTATAGCAATTGTTTGTAATTTATTTCACTTGTGTTGTAATTTTGTAAAGCGCTGCATGCGCTATAAAAATACAATTATACATACCTTGCAATTAAAAATAATTAGACTACAAAGTAGTTTAGTGCTGAAAGTCAACTAACTGTCCTGTGATAACTTTATTAACTTTTAGTCAACTTTTAAGAAGCAAAATATCCAAAAATTTGAAAACAATGGATGGAATTTGCATCTTTGTTCAGTTCAGCCTATATTTGTTAGCAAACATTTTCCTAGTTGAATTTGAACAGATTAGAATGTCAAATTGCACCATTGACATTAAGAGCCTCGCATGATAGACACAAGAACAGGCAATACGTACATTAAAATCTTACTAATTGTACGCTGCAATCAGTGTTTTTGGCCTGAAAACCTTCTTTAGCAATTTGTGTCACCTTGTAACAGATGAATGACCCGCCCCATCCATGAAGATGTTCCTGGAATCTCAGTCAGAAGACAATCCTCGTGTACAACTTCAATCTCAGTAACTAGTTAAGACTACATTGACTAATGTTAATAATAATATGTAGATGTCTCATCCTAGAGAAACATAAAAAGTGTGCAGCGAGGTGGATGGGTGGGCAAGATAGTGTTGCAAAGTTACAGTACATTTGTAATTGTATTGTAGGTCATATTTCTTGTAATGACTATCCATAATAATACATAGTAATGCATATTTGCATGTAAACAGTTCAATTTATGGTTTTACCTAACATTTTTAAAAAAAAGTATGTATTTTTTATTACATTGCAGAACTACTATGTTAGGATCCTTCAAAGCATATAGATATCAAAGTATAATGCTTTTCAAGCAGCACTTGGGCCATTTGTAATGTACAGTTTTCTTTACAATAATAAACATGTTGTACAACACTGGATTAGGTCATTGAAAATCTGAGCAGAAGAAATACAATCTTGACAAATAAATCTGTTGGGATTTGTTGTCAGCCAAAATTCATACCACTTGAAGGCTGGCATAATGGCCTATGTATATAAGAACAAATGCTTCAGAAATTAAGCCTTAAGCAACATTCCCCATCATCCTTACTCACAGTAAGGTTAATAACTTGTATGTTTGTTTATATGTATAAGCATAAGATTGTTATGCATAAGTGCATAACAAACTCTTTATGTTTGTTAATATGTAGCCCTGTGGCACTTATCAAATGTTCTAACAAATCCTATTTTTTCCTCTTGATGTTGCTTGTTACAGGTATATTTCCCAAAAAATGTTTTTCCTTAACCTGCAAAACTAACGACGTATTACAGCTACTTAATTTACTAAATGTATTTCGTGCAGTATAACTTTTATTTCCATCTAGTAAATATAATATAATAGTAAATATGTTAGACTTAAAAAGCAGAAAACATTACATTTTCTAAAATAAAATTAAGTAATTTTTTGGATTTGATGTCTACAGTTTGGTGAAGCAGGCACAAAGATGTTGATCTCTGAATAACATTGTAAACTATATTTATTTATTCACTTCTATCATATAAAAACAACAAACAGAATCAGGGGCACTACAGCTAGGAAGTGAAAAGCTGCCTTGGTGCACTGAAGAGGAGTTTGGGATGATATGAGGTAGAAGGTGGAACTTACAGAACTTTTCAAATTCCACTTTATTGAATGAACATTTCAATGCTGTCTCGGACTATTCTCAAGATACAGTGTATACAAGTGAGACAACAATATAAACCATAACCACCATGTCTGGAAAATAGAGGCATCCAGCTGATAACCTACTGATCCAGATCTTGTCAGAAGATCCTGAAAGACTGTACCATATCAGAGTCATTAGATTGTCTCTGTGACTCCACATTTGATGCAACCAGACACCTGTCCATATCTTCCACAAAATCAATTGCTACACGGAGAGCTCTCTGGCTCAAACTCTAAGCTTCCAATATTTCATCAAAAAATAAGCTAATTTCTATCCCTTTTCAAAGGTAAAGCGTTTTTCGGCCAGGAATGTGAAATAATAATCATGAGGATTAAAGGGGAAAAAGGTTCATTACTACTTCATCTGGGAGAAAAGAGACAGTCCTTTCAGCTGATCCCCTTCTTGAACACGAGGGGGCAGGCTAAACTGGTTCAATAAGACATGAATCCAATAAACTACTGATCACTGAGTTCTGCAGGTCATAAACAATGGCTACACAAACGAGTTTTTTTTTAAAAAATACCAAGATTAATTCAGTCATCCACAACGAAAAACCCACAAAAATAAAATTGTTGAAGACTCTTCTGGAACAACAGGCGATTACAGAAGTATCCTAGAATTTCTAGAATTCTACTCTATCCTGCTTATGATACCAAAAAAAAGGCTCCTTTCACCGTGTACTTGACCTCAAGAAACTGAATAAATGTTAAAACATTTCAAGATTAAATCTAATGTCATTCTTACATGTTGTGCATCGTGGACTATTGCGTTGTGTTAGTTTTGTCTTGCTCTCAGGGGCGTGGGGGGTGGGGGGGTGAGTTGATTTCTGATTATTCGACTGGAGAGATTAGGAGACTGTTTGTATGAAAGGAGAAGCGTGTAAGATAAATCTGTTTCAGAATGTTGTCCTCATTTAGTCTTGGTTGGAGATATTTGATAATATCTTTGAGAGTTTCCAGTTCTGTGTTGTAAGTCACAATTTATATGTATTGTGTATATGTTCATTATATGTATGTAGAGTATATGTGAGTGTGTACACATGTTTATATGCACTATTCCCTGGTAATAGTCTTTATATAGATAACAGAAATGAAAATAGTTATAGTGGGTTTATCTCTATATATATACTGTAGATAGATTTTCATAAACATACACTGCTCTTTCCGATTCCACTCCTCCACTTATAATATCTCTGACTGTCTAGGCCGCTTTAGCATTTCAATAGAGTAAAGACTTTAACTTGTCAGTTCAATAAAAGATATCATATCACCTATTCACTCTCCCTCCTTGTTACTACGATCTTCATTGGGACCTCTCCTTTTAAATAATGCATCCTTACAGTACAGTATATAGTCAGTTTGGCTAATGCCAGGAGCTGGTTGGTTAGGGGTTCCCTAGGCTTAGTCACTGGGCTTCATGTTACTGGCAGTGGCCACTGGCCACTACTATATTGGCCAAAAGTAATGGAACTGACATCCATAGTGCAAGTCACGGCTTTGGGGACTTAGGGGAGTGGGAGAGAGGGAATGGAAGCAATACTACACCTGTTTGTGATCTGGTATAGTAAAGCTATATGGGAGACAAAAGAAAATGCACCCGCTCGACCTAATATACCAAAGGGGTCAGAGAAACAGGGTAAGGAGATAATTATCAGACACAAAGAGCACTGTATGAAGCAAAGACACTGTACATACAGATAAGGCCCTATATAATGCACTCAAGATCTGAGGGAGAGAGAGTACCCTACTGAATTTACAGTACAAAGAAGAGAGTCTGGACCAAGTAGTAATGTAAATAGTGTTTATTAAAATACGTTATTAAGGAAATACTATTACATTAAGATGGTACCAGTTAATGTAGTGAGTAAATTAAACTGAAAGTGTTTAGGTGCTAATGCCCCTTAGGGGGTCTCTGTTTGGCGGATTGCCAAATGTAGTCCAAATGAGACTAAAACATCAGCACAGTGAGAAAACCAGAAGCACAGATTCCCAAATGCCTAATGTAACATGGCTATTTGGGCTGCTTCTGGTAAATGACGTCACTGGATCGCTTAAAGGTCATAGCACTCACAATAAGCACTAGTGTGTAATTGAATGAATAACACCTAACATGTAGAGCCTCACATCAATAAGTAATATACTGTAAAAGTAATAACAAATGAGGGCAACAATGTGGTGTGATGAACAACAGTGTAAGGTAACTGTAAGCCCATACACTGACTAAATAACACACAGGTGCATGCTTGCAATGTTTGCCACTCTGGTAAGTGGACAAACACTTGGATATGTAGCTAAATAAGCCGAATAGGAGAACCCCACATAAACTGACCCTGAACGTCAGTAACTACACACAGGGACAGGAGATGAAAAATGGGAAAACCCTACACACCAATATTTACTGACCCTGTGGGGGGAACAGTGCAGCAGGATCGTGTACTCCCCCAATCTGGCCCTCAATAACATACCCCTACGGCACACGGGGGGAGAGGGCTGGGGAGAGGACAGAAAAGAGGGAGAGAAGACCCTCAAAAAACTTATCTGAGCTTGCCCTGTGGGGACACGATCCTGGTATGTCAAGCGTGGTGAATGCTCAGCTTGAGGAGGCTCTGTCGATGTTGCGATCAGGTCTGCTGAGAGCTGCTGGCATCCGTGGTGAGAGTCGCAGTACGTGACGTCATTGTTGCCCTCATTTGTTATTACTTTTACATTATATTACTTATTGATGTGAGGCTTTACATGTTAGGTGTTATTCATTCAATTACACACTAGTGCTTATTGTGAGTGCTATGACCTTTTAGCGATCCAGTGACGTCATTTACCAGAAGCAGCCCAAATAGCCATGTCACATGAGGCATTGAGAATCTGTGCTTCTGGTTTCTCAATGTGCTGATGTTTTAGTCTCATTTGGACTACATTTGGCAATCCGCCAAACAGAGACCCCCTAAGGGGCATTAGCACCTAAACACTTTCAGTTTAATTTACTCACTACATTAACTGGTACCATCTTATTGTAATAGTATTTCCTTAATAAAGTATTTTAATAAACACAATTTACAGTACATTACTACTTGGTCCAGACTCTCTCCTTTGTACTGCAAATTCAGTAGGGTACTCTCTCTCCCTCAGACCTTGAGTGCATCATTTAGGGCCTTATCTGTATGTACAGTGTCTTTGCTTCATACAGTGTTCTTTGTGTCTGATAGAAAAGCTATGCCAGGTCTGCTGTGATGCCAGATTCAGCAGATTGCTTGGAGTCCATATTCTTAGACTTTACAGAGTCCCTTTAGAGCTTTGAAAAAAACTTCAAAGTCACTGGTTGATAGAAGCTGCTTGATGCTGCATCAAAAAGTTTAATTGCATGCTCCTTTGTTGTGAGAGCACCAATTTCTCCTCTCCTATGTTGAGAGAGGCATCTGGAATTTACCCTGGCATTAAAAATACATATTTTGTATCTAAAATATAATTATCAACCAAATACCTATGAATACATGGAGTGGCAGACATGACTCGGTCAGAGATTCACATGTATAACACTCAAAACAAGATTGTTTGCTTAGTGTAAAGAGATTTGAATTTTTGAGAAGTGAGAACAGACTAAACCATTAAACAGGCCAAGAACTGTGACAACTGCCATCCTAGATTTTATGGAATTGTAGCTGGTGGCCGGCCTGCAGTAGCATTCAGATGTCAATTCCAAGTTAACCTAGATATTATGTTTTGCCACTGTCTGGCATAACTTGGCAATTTGTGTGCTTTTTACTTATTTGGCCCCCCACTAGATGGTCAAAATAAAATTAGATGCTGTTGTTAATCTAAGGGAATTAAAAAATTATGATAAATAATTATGGACCAGTGGTTGTTGTAGTGGTGGTGGTGTGGACACACAACAAGCCACAGGCAGACTTGTCAGTGAGTGACAGTGTTAGCTGTCAAGTCAGTGAATGTAGTGGACTTAACTTAGTCCAGTTGATGCATTGGAAGTGTCAGCAGTATCTACGCCACCATGGACATTGACAAGTCAGTTAAGTAGTCACTCAGCTCACAAGTGAAGCAGTAGCTTCACTTGTCTCATTCTCCTCTCGCAACTTCTTGCTTTCACTGATATTCTCTATCACTATTCTACAGATAAACAATGAGATGGGTTGAATTGATGAGGATAACTATGCATAATAATTTAGTGATGGGGAGCAAGAGCACACAATAGAATAATAAAACAACTCAACAGTTGCCAAGATGATTAAGAATTTCACAGGATAATGTAGTGATGAGACTTTTCAAATAAGTTAGTTGTACTGATGGGGCGGCCGTTCTTCAAACATTTAACGTGGTGTGTAGATCGGAATACCCATGCAATGGCGCGCAATTTATTTGAATCGTGCCGACTTAAACACGCGGCTTTGTCCGGATCAGAATAGGGCATTTTAACATTGTCTGCAATACCGTTGAGAAACTCAAGTAGGCGATCACGAGTTGTTGTCATAAAAATCCAATAGCAATTCAATGTCTTTATTATACACAGAGCAGCGTGTGTACTGTACTGTGCAGGATCTGTAGTATACAGTACACAGAGCAGCGTGAAACGCATAGGCGTGTCACAAGATCACATTTCTGCGCATTAAACATTATGATGACCTCTTGAAAATAGTTATTTGAACTGATAATCCATCATACAGCGCTCTCGCCCCCGCACACACAAGGCTCAAGGATTTCAACTTCTTATCTACTGTACACCTCTCCCACACCATTCATTTGTAATGAATGGCTTTCTGGCTTGAATCTTCCCGAGCGTGGCCTTATACAGTAGTACATTCCTGCGCATGCGTATATGACTTCCCAGTAGAAGTTCAAGTCTAAAAAATGTGTTTTTTTTTTTGTTACAGTATTTATTTTTCTTCTCTCGACATGGGCTTGCATAGCAATTATGGATATTATGAGATTCGAGTTTTACAAATACAGTATATATTTTTGGGATTTATCGCCATGGGCATGCATAGCAATTATGGATATTATGAGAATCAAACAGTACTGTTGCTTTTTAATTCCACACTAGTCATGTACGTTCTTTCTGAGTGTGGGTGGCATACTGTTGTACTGTGATTTTTATTTGGGGGTGAGGGGATCAAAACATTATGGTGACCTGTTGAGAATATGTCTTTGAACTACAGTACAGGTAATCCTTCATACAGCTCGCAACCCCTCCCTCCCGCACACACACAAGGCTCAAGGATTTCAACTTCTTATCAACACCTCTGACAAACCATTCATTTTCAAATGGTTGGCTTTGTGGCTTTCTTTAATCTTCCCGAGCCTGCTCTCACAGTTCTGCGCCTGCATGTAATTCTCTTTAGGACCTGGGACTTGTTGATTATTAATGCGCTTCGTGTATAACTTCCCATTCATTTAGAAGTTAGTTCAAGTTTTAAAAATATATATAGTTCTGTATAACGTGTTTTTTTTTTGGTTATCGCCATGGCTTGCATAGCAATTATGGATATTATGAGAATCAAGCAGTACTGTTGCTTTTTAATTCCACACTAGTCATGTACGTTCTTTCTGAGGGTGGGTGGCATACTGTAGTACTGTGATTTTTATTTGGGGGTGTAGGGAAGCAGCGTCACGTACTTCAACGGCCAATCAAATCATTCTTCAAAGTGCACTCAACAGAGAAACACCCCCTTAACTCGCATACAGTATTGTATTGATGCACATACTGTACAGTACTGTACAGTACTGTAAAGTATGTACAGTACTGTTTAAGAAATAATTTTGTTTTGACACACGCAAGCTTGAACTGCAGCTCTAAACTTACAGTAATGTACTGTACAGTACAGTATAGTGTAATACAGTGTAGTACATTACTGTACTGTATATTTACCTTCATTATAAACTTTGCCAAACGGGAGGTGATGACTCACTGTGACTCCTCAAGTCTGCATTATAGTTGACAGGTGACAGCTGACCTGGTACACTTGTAGTTGCAGCTGATGAAGCTGTAAATCATTTTGTTACTGGTAAATGCAAGCTTGCTGGTACAGTACCTGTACGCGAAATCATGCTCAGGCTGGAAATTTTCCAGGTATTCAGGCGAGGACAGGTACAAAAGATTGCCGTTCACCAGGTTATCACTGATGGTCGGACCGGCCGGTGCTGGTGCTGTTGCCGGCACATTGCTGAATTGGGATTGACGATTCTTATATGGGTTAAAACCGACCTTTCTTCTTTTGAAATTGCCATGATCAAACATACTGTGATATTCTGGCATGACACCCCAATACCTGCAAATCTCTCCGGCAGGAAGGACAATGCGAAAAAAACACTGATGTTACTTAAGGTTTTTCTTATCGCACGCTTCCACCCATGAACAGGAAAAAAAGGAAAAGACAGTGGCGCTCCTTCAAATGAATCTTTTTAGAGCCCCCTAAGGTGGCGTGAAAGATGCAGGGCTCCGAGTGGCAGAAGGTACTACTGGCCCTGGTGGTATTGCAGCTCAATCAAAATAGGATCAACCCCTGATCCTTGGTATGTTAGCGAAAAGAGTGGAGATGAGCGCATGTGAAGAGCATAAATAAATGAATAAATAAATTAACAATAAGTGGGGGATGATAATACTATAGATACTCACACGGGCATATGTGAGCAGGATCCCTCAGCATTGTCTTTGATGTTCTTGATCTGGTCACGAAGTGAAGTCATCTATTGAAGTGGTTATTGTCTTGCGTTGATCGCTTGTTGATAGTCTCTAATAGCCGTATGTTGTGGCTCATATGAGCCGTAGTCAACACACAAGAGACACACACAGAAGGTATCAAAAGTTGAGTGAATACATGCGATTCCAACACACTGGGGTGTCAGAGAGGATGAAATAAATAAATAGATACACTCACACGGGCTTGTGAGAGTGTTGAAAGTTAGGGCAACTGTTTGCAGCGTGTGGTCCACTGTGGATGGTGCCTTTTATCTGTAGTCTGGGTGTCTTGCAGTAGACCACAGGGAACGGACACACACATATATAGAAATCCAAAATGAATGGAGGGATGGGAATTGTGGCTACACTTTGAAGGGCGAATTACCCCATCATCTTTCCGGATTCACCCTGTATTAAAGGAAAAATGCTATAGGATCTCTGCCCAAGAAGGATTCGGACAATTTTTCAGCCTTGAGCAAGAGTTGACAGAGATTCCACCAAGGGGAGTAAGGCACATGACCGCTGTACCTAACTACCAAGGACACGACGAGGCCGACTTGTACTTTTCATTAGAGACTACACCCAAAGAGGAAACCAAGATAGGGTTCAAGGTTGTGCCAGAGATGAAAGAGTGGAAGTCTTCACTTTCTCTTTGCTTTAAGGTGACCATACTGAATATCTCGCCTCATCCTATATGGTTTGACGTCGGTCAAGCAAATCATCCTTGCCACCAGAATGGAAGAAGTGCTTGAGCGACAGGTTGGCTGAACACAAGGAAGTGTTCTCTACCAGTGAGATGGATGTGGGCTGCAGCAAGAGTGCTCAACACATGATTCGACAGGATGGTGCCACTCCATTCCGGGAGTGCTCCAGACGCATAGCGCCCAGAGATGTAGAGGACGTGAGGGACTTCCTGAAGGAGATGGAGACAGCAGACATCGTGACTGAATGCCGCAGCCCCTATGCCTCCCCTATCATGGTAGTGCTGAAGAAGAATAGGTCCATCCGCTTATGTGTGGATAACTACACCCTGATCCGCCGCATGGTACCGGACCAATATACCTTACCGTGGATTGTGGAAATCCTCAGCGCCTTATCAGGTAATCGGTAGTTTAGTGTGCTGGACCTGAGGTCTTGATACTACCAGGTACCCATGAGCCACGAAGACCAGGAGAAGTGTTTGTCTGCCCACTTGGGTTCTACCAGTTCAACCGGATGCCACAAGGCATTTGTGGTGCACCTGCGACATTCCAATTGTTGATGGAAAAGACCATCGTGATATGAATCCCAGGCAATATCTGGTTTATCTAGATGATATCATCGTGTTCAGAAAACCGGTAGAAGAGCACGAAGAACACCTTGTGAAGGTTTTGGATCGCCTGGCAAATGCCGCTTCTGCATCACTTCGGTTACCTATGTGGGCCACAGTGTCCGTGGAAGTCCGCTAAAGTCGAAGCCGTAGACCAGATAACATGATGGAGCTACGATCCTTCCTGGGGTTTTGCGGATACTACCGCAGTTTCATAGAGGGGTACTCAAGCAAGGCCAAGGTCATAAATAACCTGTTGAAAATCTACCCCGAGGAACAACGGCAAAAAGCCGCATCTCCGCAAGCACTGTTCGGGGACAAATTGATGTCTGCCTGTGAGAAGGCATTCACAGGGCTCAAGAAAAGCCTCGCGGAAGCCCCTGTCTTGCCTATGCCGATCCAGAGCAGCCGTACATTCTGCATGTGGATGCCATCTTCAACGGGCTGGGAGCCGTGTTAAATAAAAAATACCCTGTTGGCCTCTGGCCGGTAGCGAATGTGAGTCATAGTTTGATGCCGAGTGAACAAAACTATCCAGTTCACAAACTGGAATTACTAGTACTCAAGTGGATGGAAGGTGATAAACAACACGATAACCTGTACGGGGTCCCTTTCGAGGTATGGACCGACAACAAACCGTTGAGCTATGTTCTGACCTCTGCCAAATTGAATGCCACCGGCCACAGGTGGTTGGCTGCCCTATCTAATTATCAGTTTACCTCAAAATACAAGCCGGAGCCCTTAAACATCGGAGCTGATGCTCTGTCCAGAAGGCCTGGACTGAGTGCAACGCCAGACAATGGCCCATGAGAAGAAATTCCTGGGCCTCAAATTCGGGCAATGTGCTCAACTGCGGCGATAGTGGAGGGTAAGATCGCTTTCTCTGAACTCAGAGTGGTGGACTCACTGGGCTGTCAGTCCAAAGCCCTTCCCGAAGCATATTGCCACCCAGAAGGCATGTCTATCATGCAAGACACCATATTGAGATAGAAAGAGTTGGTGATACACCAGATGCGAGACCTGGTGGCTAGAGTCATACGCCGGGCCATCCAAGAGAACAACCCCACCTTAGTGAAGCGTGCGCCTACCGACACAGTCGCTGTTATCATCAGTGAATAGGACAAGTTCCGCATGGAGCGTGGCCTTCTCTACTGGGTTGTCCCCTATCATAACCATCCCAATAGGAAACAACTCATCCTGCCCCAAGTTTGCAGTACACTGTCCTACAATCTCTGCATGGAGATCACGGACACCTGGGAGTGGACAAAACTTTCTGCCAAGTAAGAGACAGGTTCTTCTGGCCCAAGATGTGGGAATCCGTGGAGCACCATTGCCAGAGGTGTCTGCGGTGTATTCAGCGAAAAGCACTGCCTACATGCGCATCCCCAATGGGCCACTTAAAGAGCTCTGATCCCATGGACCTAGTCTGTCTGGATTTCCTCTGCAACAAGGCAGACTCGAAGGGTATTGGGAACATCCTGGTAGTGACCGACCACTACACCCGGTACACCCAAGTGTTCCCTACCAAAGACCAGAAAGCGCTCATAGTAGCCAAAGTACTGTGGGAAATGTACTTCATCCATTACAGATTACTTAATCAGATGCACTCCGATCAAGGGAGAGACTTCGAGAGCAAGTTAATCAAGGAGCTTCTAAACTTGCTCAATATCGAGAAGTTTCGCACAACAACCTACCACACTGAAGGAGACGCCCTGCCAGAAAGGTTCAACGGAACTCTACTGGATATGCTAGGCACTATGAAGGGTTCCGAGAAAGCCGAATGGAGCAAGCATGTTGAGTCATTGGTACATGTCTACAATTGTACCAGTCATGAATCCACAGGGTATACACACTATTTAATGTTGTTCGGCAGAGAGGCGCGACTGTCTGTGGACATTCGTCTCCGAGTGTTAACTGACGGAGTACCAAACATGACACACTACAAGAATGTGAGACGGCTCCAGGATAACCTCCATTGAGCATATCACTTGGCAGAGAGAGCCACCATAAAGCTGAATGAAAACAACAAGCGTAGGTATGACCACAAGGCCCGCATCTGGAACTTCGGCCTGGAGACGCAGTTCTCCTGCAAAATCTAGGAATCCCAGGGAAGCACAAGTTACATGACAGTTGGCGAGAAGCTCCCTTTTGAGGTAGAGTCACAGATGCCGAGCTTCCCTGTGTATCGTATCCGAGATGCAGATGGAAGGGTAAGAGTCTGGCATAGGAATCACTTGCTATCTATTCCCCAAGTGGGGGGAAAACAAAGTTGAACCACCCTCAGTAGTGCCAGCAAGTGGACCAGAGGAATCCAGCAAAACCCTGAATGCTGTAACAGCAAATGATCAGGATCATTTGGAAGGAACATCTGCAACACAAATTGAGACTGGTGGGCACCACCAGAAGAAGTAGCGGGTAATGGGCCTGCTCCCCAGTAGCTTCAACAAGCTGACCACTTGACCCAAGGAGTCCGAGTTTCATCCCCTATAGAGACTGTGTAGCATCCAAATTCACATCTTATGAGAGGGCCAGGGCCTCAAGCTGATGGTAGCCTCTCCAACCAAGAAGATATCGGAGAAGAGACTCATAGGAGTCAAAGAGTGAGACGCCCTCCAATAAGAATGGCATATGATTCATTAGGGGCACCTCACTATGAGTCTCATCAGCTGTCTTGGAGCAGGTTTGTCTCTGTTAAGACCATGCTCAATGAGTTGTTCAATATCGTTTAGATGCTAATGTACCACTAAGTTGTAGATATGATATGCATTTTTATTATATAATATTCTGTATATGTTGTTTCCAAGCGGGGACGTTGGATTCTCCACCAGGTGGAGGATGTTACCTCCGATGAAGGGGGAACTGCTGGGACAGTCGGCGGAGCTCTGCACTGTAGCGGAGTGCGGGAGACACCATCTTAGGTGGGGCGCATGCGCAGTGGCAAGCGGCGTGGTGGCCATCTTGGATGGCCAGAAAAGGCATTGGAAACTACAAGTCCCATAATGTCTTGTGGAAATAGCATGGCGGCCATCTTGAACAGGCTACGCATAGCCTGCAGAGGGACTACATGTCCCAGAGTCCTTAGGGGTAGATGCAGGGAGGAGGAGAGATACTTTGGCGCACAAACACCTGCTAGGGAGTCGGACGGAGGAAGGCAACGGAGCAGGTAGTGTCCAGGGAGCTGTGCTTTCCTAGACTAGGTCTAGACTTGCCCCTTAGGCCTCAGCTAGGCCCTATGTCACCTCAGTGAAGTATTGTAGGGAAGGCCCCAGGTAGGGACGCTTCCCCTCTATAGCTATTAGTGCTGTTGTGTCGGTGACCGGACGGCCATATGGTGCCCTGCAGTCCAGGACCAGACCACAGCCACTTAGACATTTAAGTAAGAAACTCCTGCTGGAGCTCACCCACGAGGCGAATCAGGACGCTAAGGCGTGAGGGGCTTGATGTCAGAGGCTCCGTGGCCCGGGTCCTGACTGTTCTGTATCTGCCAGCATTACCTGGATATGGGAGTGCCCAGGGAGGTATATAAGTGCACCAACGATCAACACAGGGGGTAGAGCTACTCACACTTTGGGTGGGGCTGTTCTATGGACACCGGGTGTTTAGGTGCCTAGAGCACCCTCAGTTCTTTGGGGTACCACACCGGGTTGTTGGGTATTGTGTTGAACATTGTTCTGTGATATTGTATTGTAGGTGTGTTATGGTTATAGTGTGGTATAGTAAAGAAGTTATATTATACTCCGTGTATAGTGGTTATTGAGTCATATGTGGGACCATCACACTCTTCTGGTATCCCTCATAGGTGGAGGCGCTGCACCGAACAGAAAGAGAGAGATCACCCCAGGCTCCCAGAAGCAGAGGCTTAGGCCAACAGGTACAGCAGCATGTGTAGTTCCCTTAGTCCTAGGCAAAGGGGGCTACACATATATTAATAAACACAAAAAGCCAAGCACTACAGTATGTCAATGCCAACCTGCCAATGTTACACACTGACCACTGGCACGAGTTGTGCTAATTGACAGCATCTTTGCAATTGGCATGATACTTGAGACAGGCAGACTGATATTGCTCCATGTTCTTTTTAAAGTTCTCTAGTATTAGAGTAGCACTGGTAGTGTTGGAATCATCCTGAGCCTCTTGAATGCTGAGTGCAGGGGCCGTATATTTCTGAGGATTCAGCTATTCATTCATCTTGATAGAAGTGTGCCTTTCAACGCTACGATGGATTGCACAAGCGTATTATATACTCTCACAGCACACTTGCTGTACGACAATTTAGCCACTTCATGGCCACCTTTGCAAGAGTAGGACATGTTTCTGTTTAAGAAGCCCAGAGGATTAGAGTCAGGAGGCAGGTGTAGAAAATATTCAGACTTGATCTTGTCAAGGCAATGAGGGCTCCATTGGAGAAGGAACGACTCCGTCCAATCAATGCGGGGATTATGTAGTTTAAACCAGGGTAATCCCAAAACGACGTCGACTGAAAGCCTATGGATGGCATCCAGTTGAATCTTCTCGGTGTGGTTTTCGCCAGTCTGTAACATAAAATGAATGGTTTGAAAGTATATAAAGGGATATAAAGGCTGTTTCTAGTCAGCTGATAATCTGTTATCTCCAAGCTGCATAGGTTCTTTGCAGACTGGGGGGGAAGGTCCTTGACTCCTGCGGATCAACTAAGAAGAGGCTGTGTACCTTGTTGGCGCCGGTTCCTCTAAATGCTTCTTTCCAGAAGCCGTTGGTCCATCCAGATACATAGGGCAACGAGCTCCTCTAGTTCCGTGGGACGTTCCTGTGCCGCAAGTTCATCCTTGAGATTTTCGGACAACGCTTGCTAGAAGGAGGCAATCAAGGCCTCGTCATTCCAGCTGGTACCAGGCCACAGGGAAGTTACCCTGAGAAATATTCAAAAGAGAAGAGGCAGCAGTTACCTTGCATCCGGGGTTATCGAATACTCTGTGGAATTCTTTGGTGAAACGTGTGATGTCACTGGTAAGGTCCGGCCGTTGTTCCCAGATGGGTGAAGCCCACACCAAAGCGTCATCCATTAGCAAGGATATGATGTATGCCACCTTAGAGCGCTGAGACAGAAAGCGGGATGGCAACAGTTCAAAGTGAATAGAACATTGGTTCAAAAAAACGCGACAGCCAAGTGGTTAACCACCATAGCGGTTGGGATTTGGCAGTCGTGGTTCGGAAGCTGCAGTCATGGGAATGGGTGCAGGAGCAGGAGTCGCTGGGAAGGCAGTGTGAGAGGGATTACTTTGGATCTGGTCATTAATGGTTGTCACCGAGAGTTGCAGTAGTTCCATACATTGGTAATTTTTTGCCAGGTACTTTTCCACTTTGTCGAACATGTTGGAATGTGCGTTCAAAAGTCGATTCCCCTCAGTGGGGTCCATGTTTGTGGGGCTGAGCATACTGAAACGGGCTGGCCGCAGGGTAATGAGCAATCAGACATAGGCTGTCCCCTGATAGCCAGGGGCGGAGTGCATAGAAGCTGAGGAATAATTGTGAGAATAAACCCCTTGTTTGCCTGTTTCCGTGCGGCATCTGCACGTAGCTAGGGTGCGCTGTGCGTTTCCCCTGTTGTCACAGGGGCAGTTTGCGGCTGACACGCATCACTCATGACGTCACGAGATGGGTCATGAGGGCGGGACCTAAGCCCGATCCTGACACTTCCCAACTGTTTAGAGATTTGCTGGACACATTTAAAGTTGCTAAAGCATACTCCTCTCCTGGATCAGTAGCATAAGGTTACCACTGTATGTAGCATCAAGTTGGTGGATAGCTCCAGGTTGTCCTTAAAATATCTACTGTAGGTGTAAAAACTTCTAGTGGTCCTCACTTCGTTTCGTCTTACCGTTCAAATATAAGTGAATTCTTCTACTTCACAGGAAAGATGGCTTCACATTGAATGGAGGTCTAATGTCCATACAATTATGGGGAAGTAAATAAGTATTTAATATAATATATCTAAGTACCTACTACTGTAGTATAGTATAGTATAGTACTATAGGACAATAACTATACAGTATACAGTGCATTTTGTTTTTCTCCATACAAATGTCTTCTTTTACAGAATTTTTTTTAGACTTTAAAATTCATCAAGTCAATGTGCAATTTGTGTTCTTTTAGGCCCCCAGCAAATAACAAATCGGTACCAATTAATTTTCCATAAAATATAAATTATATTCAGGTATCAATGTTAATGATTTAATATATATCTATTCATTCTTTTATAGAACTACAGTATATGCCTTCTAAGCCTTGCCTCAATCTTACATTCTTAATATATAGGTTTAACTCGATGGACATACTCTATACTACATAGATGAAGTTGAAAAAAATATATATTTCAATATAGTGTGCTAAAAAATGAGTCAGCAGGGCGTTTACCAACTGTAATCATTTCAACAAAAAATGTCTTTTGTATAAAGTTTCATATACTTTAAGTGTGGGTGTTGTGTTGCAGTATATTAAAAGAATTTAAAGACAATGTGACATTTAAAGGAAATTGTGCAATGTGTCTCACGGTCGAAAATGTATTTTCAAAATAAGTGCAATTTTAAATGCTAAAACACCATGAATATAGAGTACTGTCTTGGGCACCACTCCTTAGAAAATACATTATGGAACTAGAGAAAGTGCAGAGAAGAGCCACCAAATAAATAAGGGGATGGATAACCTGATTTGGGAGGAGAGGCTAGCTGAATTTGATTTGTTTACATTAGAAAAGAGTTGTCTAAGAAGGGATATGAAAACTATATACAAATATGTTTTGGGGCAATACAAGGAGCTTTCACAAGAACATCCCAAGGGCAGTACAAATGACACAGGTCATCCCTTAAGGTTGGAGGAAAGAAGATTTCATCAGCAAAAAGGAAATGGTTCTTTACAATAAGGGCAGTTAAAATGTGGAATTCATTACCCAGGGAGACTATGATGGCAGATACAATAGATATATTAAAAAAAAGGTTGGACATATTTTTTAGAAAGGAAAGGTATACAGGGATATACCAAAAAAGTAAACATGGGAAGGATGCTGATCCAGGGAATAATCTGATTGCCATTACTTGGCGTCAGAAAGGAATTTATTGTTCCCCTTAAGAGATATAATTATATGATATTTCACTTGGTTTTTTTTTGTTTGCCTCCCTCTTGATCAAGTAAGTACAAATATAGGATACAGTAATCTAAATTTAGCATAGGTTGAATTTGATGGATGTATGTCTTGTTTCAACCTCATCTACTATGTAACTATGTAAATAGGATTTTAGGCATATTTAAAACTTTGTATGTAAAAGGTAAAACTGGTCGGGGAATTTCTGCCAAAAATGGCCTGATCTGCTGCTTTTGAATCAACCCCTTAGACCCATATTTGCTGAGATATGCTATGCAATAGGACACCAGCCAAAAAGTATCTTCCTATACTGGAAGGTATCTCAAAGAATAGCACCAATTTGGATATACAGTATGGCTTTGGATAAATAGAAATAATATTTTGGTGTCAATGGGAGTTTCTGTGCTTGATTGACGATATCATATTTGAATTAAAACCCCTAAAGTGTTATAATTTGACAAAGTTAGTATGGAGTTGGATGCCACGTGTAATTGAATTCAAATGAAAGAAGACTTGAGATGTAAAAAGGAAATGTGTTTGTTGTTGTTGGGAAAGTTGTAATACACGTGTAACGGGTATTCCCCCACCCAATCGCATCTAGAGTGTATGTGTGGGGAACCTAATGTTACCAGGTGTGGTGCGTTATACCTGTCAGGCTCACAGGAGGCCTGAGCCTCCGCTAGTGAAAGCCTGGGGTGAATCTCTGGAACGTTTCTTCGGTCAGCGCCTCCACCTGTGTAGGATTCTAGGAGTGTAGAATGTCCCCTACACAGGATCCACATATAGTAACCACATACACCTGAGTATAAGTATAACCATTTACTACATGCAGCATCAACATAACACAATACACGTGCATTAACCATTTACTATCAACTCAATAACTGTACCACTCTGTACCAAAGTCTCAAATGTCAGTCAGTCCCGCTTAGGAGCGTATACCCAGTGCCCACCACCGTGTACCCCCACACCGTGTCCACAGTATAACCCTTGTCCCGTGGTCAGCACTGCCACTATGTGTGAGTACTCTGTTGGTGCACTTTATAACGATACCTGCCCGGGCTCCAGCCACGGGTGCCGCTATACAACTGGGTTTGGATCCGCCTGATCTGACGTGATGTCCTCCTATGAGTGGGGTGAATTCCGGCGTGGATAATATCACCGTAGCTCCGCACCATCTGTACCTTGGCCGCAGTCACTGCTTGGCGTGGCCTCCGTGAAGATAGTCTATATATATAGGTGAGTCTCTGGGAGGATAGTCTTTATATATATATATATGGAGTCTCAGCCCAGACCCAGGAATCAAGCTGCGCGCCACTGAGTGATTCCTTACTAACCAAACAGATAAAGGGGCAGATCCACTAACCTAGGGGCTGTCCCTGAATCAACCACAAACTGGGGAAATGGTACCAACTATCTGGGGCCTAGGGGTTAACTGGCCTAGTGCAAGGAGCTACTGCTCCCCTGCACCCTACCTTACCCAGTTCCCTGCTCCAACTGCCATTCTCAGAGCCCGCAAAATGTATCAATCCCTCTGTGCAGGGAGATACTACTGCCCTATTCACGTGGGTCGTTCCTGAGGCTCACGGGACTTGTAGTCCCTTCCAAGAGCCTGTCCCTGGTAGGCTAGTGTTCGCGCGCTATCACTGCGCATGCGCAATGTCTCTGATGGCCGCCGCATGTAATGTGGCACTGCGCATGCGCAAACTTGCGCAAGATGGCGGCGCCCTGCTCGGGAGCCACCGGGGACCTCCCGATCTCCCTGCTCGGCCCCCACCCTCCAGAAGTGCCACGGGTCTGTCAAGTGACCCCCGGCAATGGAGGTAATGAGGGGGGGGGCGAAGGACAGAGGGAACCTGGCAACACACGTATAACATACTTTTTTCTGCATAACCACAAAATATTTAAATAAAAATAATAATAGTAGTAAATTACTGTGGGGGTTATGTTCAAAGATTTTAGACCTGTGAGTAGCCCCCAAAAACAAAAATCGCGAATTAACCAATCTTAAACATGCCCAAAAACTGAAGCAACCAGAAAATAATCCGTATCTCAGTGATGTGTGCCTTTTTAAGTGGGTCAAATATGATGTTGAATATGCTAAATTGACCAGCAGCTTTTTAATTCAATGACCATTACCCTCACAACCATCTGAAACCTGGAAAGAATGAATAACTGTCATGTTCTACCCTGCAGTACCCATGCTTCACAACCGGGACTGCTGCTTTTCTAACTCTTTCAAGAAACATTCCAGACCCTGAAACCTAACACCTCTGCACCTGTGCTCTACCTCTCAGCCTGCCTACAGTATATAAACTTCTCCTTCCTGTCTGTTAGTGCCTGTTTATACTGGTTCCTCCAGCTTGTGCTAGGTTCCCGTGTTTGCTGCTGCTATTGCTGTTGTCCTATTTCTGTCTCCTCGCTGCCGACCTCTGTTTGTGACCTTGAACACGCTATCTGCCTCCTGCTTCCGATCTCTGCTTGTGACCCCGACCATGCTCCCTGATGTTCCTTCCACTGGGATCCACTCCAGTCGTAGATCAACCCCTGACAAACTACAGTAAATGCGCTTAGGTGAGTTTGGGGATGCGGTACCATAAACTATGTCCCCATAGTCTATAATTGGCAGTAGTATCTGCTGTGTAATGCGCTTTCCAACCATATTGTATGTCTTAGGGAGGATTTGTTCCTATAAAGTACACTGAGTTTGGCATAGGTTGTGGACGTCGGGGTATCTATGTGCAACTCTAATGTTAAATGGGAGTGAAACTACAGTATACTGTCGCGGCCGAGTTTATTCTTACCTTTACCCGGTCTCGGCCGCGACAGTAACCGGGCGCGCGCCGGGGTGTCCCGTGCGTGCGCCGAAGCCTCGGAGGAGCGGTCCTCCGATCGGGGCTTCTCCCTCCCCTCTCCGGGTCCGCCGGGTCCCCTGGAACCCCCCACCGCCGTCCCCCACATCGCGGGACACCAGGGCTCCCTCAGGGAGCCCTGGGCACGCGCGCATGGGGCGCAGGCACCCGATGAAGCGTGACCGCGCATCTGTGACGCGCGGCACGCCGAGGGGATTTGGCTAGCAAGCCGGGAAATCTCCCGGCTTGCGGAACTAGCCAACGAAGAATAAAACGTGTCGCCAGTGTAGGCCCAGATATTTAAAACTAGTGACAGCGACTGCAATGGTATTATAGTTGGTTCTGATCTGTAGCTCTGTCATTGGTAG
Source organism: Ascaphus truei (assembly GCF_040206685.1). Lineage (NCBI taxonomy): Eukaryota > Metazoa > Chordata > Amphibia > Anura > Ascaphidae > Ascaphus > Ascaphus truei. The sequence goes on from NC_134486.1 coordinate 341,014,843, forward strand.
CTTTTGAAATTTAGCCTTCGTCCCAAATACCATTGTTACAGTCTTGTCAGTGTTTAAGAACAGTTTGTTTTTGCGAAATTCATTATTCAAGTCTTGAGAAATCTGATTGACGTACAGTATGTGTCCAAGGTCAGGGAGTATAGGGCTCTGTGCATATAAGATTGTGTCATTTGATTACGTGTGAATTGCAGCTGCCTTATAGCATACTTAAACCTTGATTATATCCATAAATGTACTAGATAAGCCCCGCTTATAGGGGCCTATTCAGGTAGCTTTGATAATATCGATCAGTTTGGCATGTTGAAATTTGTGTAAAAAGGGTATTCAGAAAGATTGACATTGCATTTGATTTTTCAGAGATCTTACCGTGTGGTTTCTCTCAGTCTCTATTGACACTGTATGAGTGTTGTATCGTTTATTCTAGGATAATATACACGATCATAACACTGTAATGTCTGTGGGACTCTATCTAAGTCCCTGTAAGGATGATAAATATCTGCACATGTGGTACTATAATTATTCCTTAGTTGTCACATTCATGTTATCACTAAGGTTATTTTTGTTAACGCTTTCCATCACTGACACTTATATTTTTCCTTTATTCACTCTATATTTTATAGTATATTCTTCACTTATGATCCACTCACTTAATTTAATTGTAATAATTTTTTGGCTAATTTTGACAACTAGAGACCGGCTCCTAACTGTGTAAAAAAAAAGGGCTATGTCTGAATAACAACTTCCACTTTAATATGGATCGGATGTTTTGAATTTTAGAGTGAATGTACTGTATAAACTTCTGAACAAAATGGTATTACCTATCCTCATATACTTAGACTTTCCAACAGGCCTCCCTCTCTTTCTCCTCTCCCTCCCTCTCTTCGTTCCACTTGTGTTTTTCCCTTCCTATCTTTCTTTTACTTTCCTTAATCTTCGTTTTTTCCTTGTTTCATCTACATTTTCCCTACCTTTTTCTCTTCCCCTTTTTCCTTCCCTTTCTCTTCCTCTTTTTTCTCCTCTATCTTGATCATTATTACTATCATCTCTTCTAAATCGTATCTAAATTACCATTTATAGATGCAGTCTCGGGATCCGGCACCCTGCCACAGGGAGGGTCCGTGAGCTCTCCACGGCTGCCCGCAGGTGATTTTGTGCCCCCTGCGGCGCACATTCTCCCTCTAGTGCTTGAAAAAAGCCAGGTAAATGGCGTGCGCAAACGGAAGTTGCGTGGAGAGGGGGAGTATTTCCTGCATGGGAGCCGCATGGAGGATCGCCCAGAACCTGAGGTTTCATCCGTATTAATATACCTTGATATTGCAAGTTATGTCTTTAGGTGGATAATGTAACTGCCATTTAAAGCATTTATGGATCCATCTGGTCTCAAGCTTTGAAATAGCATTAACTATGTCGCCACCCCTCCAGCTCGGTGATAATTTATCTATTCCCATGCATTCCTATGCCCATCGGGTTTTTGTCATGAAATTCAGCAAAATGCCTAGACACATTGTGCTGTAAAAATCCTTTTTGGATGTTTGTAATGTAATTTTAGCTTTCTTGTTATGTGCCCTATATTTTGTTTTTTACAGGGGCACTATATAAGGTAAACAACATTCAATGAATGTGACGATGAAGGGGTCCCCAGGCCACCAATTAAAGCATTATGCCCAGCTTGGGGCCCCTGAGTCATAAAAGTTGACTGTGAAGAGTCAGTTCTTCAACCCAATTGTGGTATATACAGTAACTGTGGGTACATACTATTTTTATTATTATCATCACGGGTTAATTTTCAATAGAAGTAGAAAAATAAGGCAGTGCACTGCCCAAAGTAACAGAAGGAGGCTCACGGTTTTTAGCAAAAAAAAATAGATTTATTACATAAAAAGTGGACAAAAGGGTACCCCCTAGGCCGCAGCAGGGGTCTACCAACTAGTTTCAGGCAAAAATGCCCTTTATCAAGGTGTACAGAACAACCCAAAAAGACCCAATTTATAATACAGCACTGATCGTGCTATCACGTGATGTTTGGAAGTTGTAACACCTTTATGGCAACTCCCATTAGCAGAGGAATTGTCTGTCTTGCTATTTAAGAGCAGCTATGGGAGTGGATAGTCATACCTCCTGAAGAAGCGTCATATGACGCGAAACGCGTAGATTGACGTCATCACGCAGCGGAGAGCGGCCGTGATGACGGGAGCTTGAGAGACTGCGGTGGTTCCTTCCCTTACCTTGCATGAAGTGCGGTCCCTGTTTACACTCAATGTAAGCTGTGGTAACATCTGACCATATCACAGAACTTTTTAACACCATTAGACCTATGGGCTTTGATTCAGGGTAGTACTCTGCAACTGTGAGAGTGTGGGTTCATGTGAACCCTTATTTTATATAATGTTTTGTAGCATGTAATTTTATGTTTACTATAAAGATTATTATCTTTATTAATTGTGTTTTTCCTTTGTTGCGTTTTCCTTTTGTTTTCATGTTCAGCACAAACAAGGACAGTAAAACCGAGCAGGGAACTGAATTGCATTAAAGGTTCTCAGAATATGCCCAAACCCCAGACCCCAGCCACACCTCTCCCCAGACGATGGGTTGATCCCATGGCGACGGATACATCTTTGTCCAGCCCTGTGAGCACAGTCTTGATTGGTGCACGCCCCCCCTCTCTCCCCCCCCCCTGATGGCCGGGTCATGCTGACGTCATCATGGGGGAGTGTTCAGTCTGGGAAGAGGTGATAAAGTCCCATGTCGGGATGAAACGCGTCAGAGTGGTCTTATCCACGATGTCCAGCCTTTTTTTGTAATAAAATTTATTTTTTAAACCATCAAGCTTGTGTTGGTGCAGAGGAGTAGTGACCATTCATTACTTTTACTTTGCTTACAATTTTGGAATGGAGCATACAGAGGTCTCACTACGTTAGCAGGTGTATACTATTATCCAGCAGAGGTGGTATCCCGACGATTTATGCGCCGTAGCGCACTGAATGCTGGTCCCCCAGAGAGAGCTCAACTGATGGCTTCCTGGACACGGGGTTAGACGTACTACATGCCCCAGCGCATCGTGAACCGGGTCATCAGACAAGCGCAGCTGAGTGATCTCATGTCGTCATTTCCATCGACTGGCTGGGGAGTTGGTGTGATCGCCAGACAGCAGAGCGGTAGCGGCATCCACTAGAGCCTTGCGCAGGAGCGCCCTTCTTTTCCGGTACCAGCAGCAGCTTTTCCGGTGCCAGCAGCAGCATACCTGCAGATACAGGTTACGGGCACTTCATGTACACAGCTCAGCTGCTGGGGTGGCAGGGTACTTACCGGTTAAGGGCAACTTACATTTGGGATATGCATTGAGGCTACAAGTGGTGCGGCTGAGGTCACATCATATTGTATCTCTAGTTCCTATCTGTTATTGGGCCCCCGGTTGGTTATATTATACCTAATAGCCACCCCTTACCCGAACACTTTTATACTATTATTGTTACCTGAATTGTTACCTGCATTGAGACCACTTCCTTTGTTGTGCCTGGACATTGGCTCAATATATGCCTATATACCTACACATGATTGTTAGCATTGGAACACTGGAGGTCATTCTCCATCTTTTTTTCATCTGAGATTAAGATTCATCTAACTTCCATCTTGTAAAAGATTAATCTAAGCTTCAGCGGGTGGTACAGAGACTATTTCATTGCCCCTAAAGATTTGTATCTAGCTTCCAGTATTCGCAATAATTGAGGATTAGCTAATTAATCCTGCATTGGGGGAACGAAAATAATACTTTTGGCGAAGAAACAGGGGTTGGCGCTAGTGCCCCTAGCCACGGACTGTTATACTGTTATACAGTTTTTGTGCAGCAACCCCACATGTGGGAATTCCTGCCTAGAGACGTATTTTCTGTGGATTTCGTTCTGTGGACATTTTATGTCATTTGACCCCATCATAGTAAGTGTTTATTCGTGATAATTTTGTAATTCAAGCTGTGTGTGTTCTTTATGTGGATAAATACAATTTATTTTATTTCATGCTTTATTCAATCAAAGGAACCAGATGGTAAAGTGTTACTAAGCTTGGTCTACCGTGACAATGAATCACACTTTATTAATTGTCTAATCTTGTGATTAGTTCCTGTATGAGTGGAAATGAACTCTTTTGTGTGTTTGGGCCCATGGGAGACATGTATAGAAACCCTTGGTATCCATAAATGTTGCAGAAGATGCCCCAGTGTGTAAAGTTTTAAAGCAACTAGGTGCTAGTTGGGTCCTAAGTGTATAAGCCTTGATGAACAATATTTTAGTAATTTTAAGAGGATGGGATCTTTTAGTACCAAATGCCAATTGTTTATTTTGCACCTTTGTGAATTGAGTTGCCAATGAGTTATATTGAGTGACCAATGGAACATTAATTATATTTTTCTTTTCTAACTCATCCTGCTTGTTGACTTTCTTAGAGTTGTATTTTAATTGTTCATTCCTATCTATTTTATTAATTTTGGAGTAAGATTGTTCTAGAGTTGAGTTCTTATATTTTTTAGATTTAAATTTATTAAGCATTAATTTTGCTTTATGTTCATAAACACTCTTATTAGAACAATTTTGCTTAACTCTCCTTATGGTATGTTCTCAAGCCAGTTATTATGATTATCACTGTCGGCCTCGATGTAGTTGAGGTAACTTACAGGTTTATGGTAAGTTTTAGTACAGATTTTTCCATCCTCTATATAAATCAGCAGGTCAAGAAACTCAAGACTTGTCATGCTAGATTTGTGAGTAAAGTGAAGATTATAATTATTGTGATTTATATATTATAAAAATAATAATAAAGTGTTGTGATCTCCCTCCCAAATAAAAAAAACACGTCATCCACATAACGTGTCCAGAGCACCAGGTTTTCACCAAATTAATGCTGAGATCAGATATTTTACCTTCCCATAGTCCCGTAAGAAGATTAGCATAACTCGGTGCAAACCTGGTCCCATCGCTGTACCTCTCATTTGTAGAAAGAATTCATTATTAAATTAAAAAAAATATTAGTTAGTGTAAATGTAATTAATTTGATTAAGAAATCAATATGTGCACTAGTATAGACTCCTTCTTATTCTAAAAATATTTAGCTGCAATACAACCGTGATCATGCTCAATTACTATGTATAATGAAGTGACATCACACGTGACCAAATAATATTGACTTGACCAAACAATATCATTTCACAAATTCAAAATATGTGTAGTATCTTGTAAATGTGATTGGAGTTTCTTGACTTGCTTCGGAAGAAAAAAAAATGTATAAACAGAGAGATTGAATGTAATGGATTGAATGCCAGAAATGATACGTCTGCCTGGGGGATTTATTGGATATTTATGTAATTTGGGTAAATAATAAAACATTGGTAGAATGGGTTTCCTAATAAGAATAAATTCAAATTCCTCTTTGCTGATACATTTCATTTTAAAACCAAGGGTCAATAGGTTCTCCAACTCATACAGAAAATACTCTGTAGGATTGTTAGACAATCTGGAATAGGTATTAGTGTCATTCAGCAGTCTAAGGGATTTGGTTGCATAGTTGTCCTTGTCAAGGATCCCTATTCCGCCTACCTTATCTGCTGATGTTATGATAATTGTTTTATCTTCTTTTAATTATTTAATAGCTAAATATTGTTTACTATTATGATTTTTATTAATGTATCAGTTTTGTTTAGCAAGCTTGTCTAGATCATCTTGTACCATCTTTTCAAAAAGATTTAAACAACCACCTTTAAGGTAACGTGGGTAGAATTGTGATCTTTTTAAAAAGGAGTATGGTGTGCCTCACGTCAATATAAGTATTGAATGTACTCATTTTATTGGAGGGGCAAATGAGAGACCTTTATTTAAAAATTGTATTTGTTATTGGTAAGAACCATTTTACTCAAATTAAAGATCCCTTCCTGTTTTGTCATTATATTGTGATTTTCTTTGATTTTTGTTTTGTATCCTCCTCTTCCTCCTCGTTTAGTGAATTTTCTCTTTTTCTCACTAACGGGTAATTTATGTTGTCCGTCTCCTCTAAATGTTCCTTCCCTTTGTGTTTTTTCTTGACTACCTGTAAAAAAGGAGTGGAACATTCTAATGGTGCAAATGTATTAACGGAGTGAAATTTAGAGAGTTCTCTCCGATCTGGTGATCATCTTATTTTCTCCCGTGTAACTATTAGAATAAAAATTGCCTCTAAATCTATCTCCATATGTATGATTTTCTTTATGGCCATAGTTAGATTTATGTGTTGCTTTTTGATGTCTTTTATATGTTTGTTTCTTACTGGTTGGAGAAACAGGGTGATGTATGTTATCCCTATTCCCAAGATGAAAATTGGGTTATTTTTTCTGTATAATATCTGAATTTAAGGGCCTCTGTTCAGAATGTACTCTTTCCTTCCAATTTATGTAACACTTATTTTGATAGTCTTCTCTGTCTCTCATAAATGTATTTTGTTTTAATTGTATCACTTCCTTCTCTGTACTTTGAATCTTATTTTTAAGATTATTCTCACATTTTTTATATTCCTCCCTAGATGAGTGAGGTTCCAGTAAGATTTGTAATTTCTTAATTTCAGATTCAATGTGTAACAATGGTTGTTTTCTATAATTAATCAAAAGTTTGATTAACTGAAAAGAATAGAAGTCAAGCTGTATATTCCAATTGTAGGTATTCTTTTGGTAGATATGTATTTTTCTAAAGTAGCTATGTCCCACCAATCTTTTATTTCTTTTAAAAGAAGTTTCTGAAGAGCAAAAAAAATCATAAAGATTATCTAATTCAACAATGGTGTTGTCAATGATGACTCATCAGAGATATTGGATAAATGTAAACCTCTCATCGCTCTCATATTAAATATGCTTGATTGGTATTCTTCCATTTTAATTTAAACTTGTAAGATAAATGTTGCAACCCCATATGTGCATAGAAATATAGTGCAAAAGGTATAAGGTGCGCAAAAAATCAGGAAGGATAACTAAACATGGAACATTGAATGGTGTCACAAAGCTTTAGACTATACACAAACTCAGTAAATATAAGGGAAAGGGAAAAACAAGGGCGCAATACAATGATTGAAACAAAATAGTCTGAATATGTTATTCAGTTATTATCTATACAAACGGAGTTTCTCTGACGTCACAATCTCACTACCATCTTGAGATTGGGCTGACTCAGAGGAGAAGGAGATCAGAAGCTTCTGCAGCTATATTTATACTCCTGTGATGTTCCTCATGAATTCCTGATTCCGAAGCAAGTCCCACATAGCAAAGATAGGATTTTTATCCTGACATGCCTGATTTTACTGCTACATTGTAAGTGGCTGTCTCTTGCGTATATTTGCAAATATTGGCATTTTAAATTTTTTTAAATAAAAAAGGTATCACCTAATACTGAAGAACTTATTTATTCAGCACTATATATATATATATATATATATACACTGGCGACACACTTTATTCGAGCTCGGCTAGTCCCACGAATTCGGGTATACCCGGGTGTATTGAGGTTTGTGACTGTTTTCTGCCCGAGTGCATTGAGGTATTTTCCAGGCAGGGATTGAAGCATTTTATTCCCGCTGGCTGCAATACTGCACAGTATATATATATATATACTGCATTACAATTCATGAATTTATGCCATCTGGTAGACAAGCGAAGCATTGCAGCCTATTAAATCCTAATCATTATCATTTAACAGATCAGCCGCCCGTCAGCCAGGCATGAACCCAGGCTGGGAAGGCAAACGCAACGGGGCTTGTCAGAGGTGAGGAGCGGCGCATTCCAGGTATCTGCCAGGTACATACTGGGTATTTGCTCGAATAAAGTGTGTCGGTGCAGTATTAAGAATGTTGAGAAATTTGACATTAAGGGGGTCTAACGTAAACAGCACTCAAATCTCAGCAGCCATTTTGGCAGACTATTCTTGTCAGCCATTTTGTCTTGTTCGCTATAAGTTTTGTATGTCATTCAGTCTGTGTCTGTCTTCCATGTGTTATGTGCTAATTTCTGTGAAACTTGTCTGTGTGAACGTGAGAAAGCAGAGTAGTTGTTGGGCTCTCAGTAGATTCTTTGTATCCTTTACCAGCTGCAAATGATGGGGTGATGCGGTAGGAGTCTGTGGGAGTGTGGGGAGGCAGAGAAAAGTCCAGGCAATAATGAGAAACCTTGGTAGAATTAGCTAGATCTGAAATAAGCACAGTTTCTCACATTGTAACTCTGAAACAAAGTATCAATAATAATGTGGAGGAAAGGTTACTGAAGCTGATGTAATCCTTTTTGCTGATTTACATATATTCATTTTGTTTCTTTGTTATACAATTACGTTATTTTTATGATGCACAAGTAACCTCATAAAGGGGCGTATGTTTTAGTTTTTTATATATATATATATATATATATATATATATACAGTATATATATATATATATATATATATATATATTATATATATAAATATATATATATATATATATATATATATATATATATATATATATACATGTAGAGGTATCAGTACCGTGTTAGCCGAGCTTCAATAATCAAAAAATAAATAGATGATACCGTTCTGTGGCTAACGAAATGCTTTTATTTGTGTGAGCTTTCGAGATACACTGATCTCTTCTTCCGGCGATGTTACAATGAATGAAGCAAGGATAACTTATAAACAGTGTTTCTTGGAATGTTATCTGTGCACACCGGGGGAAGGACAAGCACAGATAACATTCCAAGAGACACTGTTTTTAAGTTATCTTTGCTTCATTCATTGTAACATCGCCGGAAGAAGAGATCAGTGTATCTCGAAAGCTCGCACAAATAAAAGCATTTCGTTAGCCACAGAACGGTATCATCTATTTATTTTTTGATTATATATATATATATATATATATATATATATATATATATATTACACACACATCGGGAGTGTGTGGGATATTATGGATGTGCAGTAGTGCATCCATAGGTAAGATTTGAATGAGATTTCCATTATAACCATTCTTTTTCAGTTGCTCATAACTCTCTCAAACATCCACTACTGCATCTGAAATTTTGGATTGGCAAAGTGAAATTTTGTGGAAAGTTTGAGCACAATCGGATGTATCTGTTTGATACAATTTTGAAACATGCCATTGCGAGGTATCTACGAACAATTTCATAGTGAAATAGATGTTCATGAAAAAGTCATTGTGATCAATGCAGTGGCGTAGCTAGACATGTGCGGGCCACCGGACAAAAAAATTCACTTTCCCCTCATGTCTCTCTCTCTCTCTTTGCTCTCTCTGCTCTCTCTATCTCTTTCTCTCTCTTTGCGCTTTCTCTTTGCTCTCTCTCTCTCTCTCTTTGCTCTCTATCTTTGCTCTCTCTGCTCTCTCTCTTGTCTTTCTTTTTCCTCTTATGTATTTCTCTCTTGTACTTCATTTTCTCTTTGTGTCTCTTCCTTCCTGTATCCTCTCCTTTTCATGTCTGTTTTTACCCCTGGGATTTAACTCTTCCCCTCCCTCTTACGTTTCCCAGCCTGTCTCTCAGGCGGCAGCTCCAGTCCCATGCAGTTCTTCATGAGGGCCCCGCCCCCTGACCTACGCACTGCCCACCTACGGAGGCTCTGCAGAGGAAGAAATTTCCCCTCTTTCTTTCCTACTGCATCTCAAGGCCCCGCCCCCTGACCCAGGCCAAGCCCACCTGCAGCGGAAGGGATTTCCCTCTGTGCTTCCTGCCCGCTGCAGGGAATTAATGTGCGGGCAGTGGGCCGGCCACCGATATGGGGAGAGATTTGGCCCCCCCAAGAGTGCAGGCCCCCGGGCTTTGCCCAGGCTATAGCTATGCCCCAGGTTTAATTGTTATATATGGACCATAGGATAAAAATCATAGAAATTAAATTGAAAAAACTTGGTTAAAGTGTAGCTATGGTTTGGAAGCAAACCAATCAAAATCTGTACATTTCAAAGTTAAGGTGACACACAACCTTAAACTCCCCCTCTCTTCCTTTGCTGATGTCATCATACATGACATCACGTGTATGTATGACATTGCAAATGACATGATCCAATCACATCAGTTAATGTCGGGTGGATAAAGGTGATGAAATGGGTGAAGTGGACATCACATACGTCAGGATGTATGTAGCACACTAAAGACTACTATTATAGCACCATGGACAATTTCACTCTGGCCGGCACTGAAAACAGTGGATTCCTTCAAAGCCATCGAAAACCAGCATGGGCAGTAGTGTGTGTGTGGGGCTAGGGGGGATTGGAGGGGGTGTATTCAGAAGCCAAATACTTGTGGGATGCAGAAGAAGGGGATGCAGAGGAAGGGAGAGAAAGGGATTAGAGAGGACTGATAGTTCTGGGGAGCTGGAGGGATAAAGGGGCTGCAAATACTTGAGTATGAAAGGGGAACAAAGGGATATCAGAAGCCTTTGACATCTGTGGGGGAAGAGTGAGAGATAACAGAGATGAATGATGTAAGGAAGAGAAAGAGACTGGCAAGCCTCATGCTTCCAGTTTCCAGGTGGAGAAAGGCACCCGAGAAACGTAATGCATGTGGAGTGGGAAGACAAAGGGATAAGATAAGTTATATACTTGGTGGGCTTGTAAGAGAAAGGGATTGGAGAGGCCTCATGTTTCTGGGGAGCTGGAGGAGACCAGAATCAAAGAGGTGTGATGCTTCAGAAGCTGGGGAAGAAGGGTCCAGAAAAGCCTAATGTTTGAGATTGGGTTGGAGGAGAAATGAACCGGAAAAGCCTTGTTCTTTGCGGTTGCATTCCACATTTTCTGATGTGATGTCATTTGAGATGTCATATGTGATGTAATTGGTGATGTCATGTATGATGACATCAGTAAAGCATGGGGGGGAATTATCTAAATTTTGACATTTCCAAACTTTTGAAGGGTTTGCTTACAAACATTAACTACATTTTAACAGTTTTTTCACTTACACACACACATATATATATTACTACACCGGATGGTGTTTCAGCTACTTGCCTAACACCACCATCCCTTCTGCTTACACTGACTACCATCTTCCGTCCAGCCACGGATAAGTATCCTCATTTACTGCTTGTGTATATCTAAAGCAATATCTGGCTTTCTACCCTCCTACAGTCTCAGCTGGTTTACAGATTGTCTCCCTTGAATGCTTTTTCACTATTTGAAGTGAGTGCAATTCCTGGCGGCCACTTTCTGCTTTTTAATAAATTGTCAATTTTAAAACAATATTATGCCATGGAGCTGGCGCTTCTTTTTTCTTTGTTTTTTAGATTATTCTGATCTGGCTAGATCAACCAAGGAGCAGCCTACTCCACATTGTGACTGACAATTAATCTCTGTATCTGGACTTTTTTTCTCATCTGTTTCCATCATTTGGACTGGTTTGTTCTCTGATATTCATGTTATATGGTTTTATTATTCTAATTTTCTTATTGCTTTAATTTTTATTTAGTAATATTATATAAGCACTATTTGATTATTTAATAATTTAGCCCATTCGCCATCACATTAGAACTCACTTTTCACACTTATAGCGCTACTCTTTGTTCCTTGTTTTTGTTATATATATATATATATATATATATATATATATATATATATATATATATATATAATGTGAGAAAAAAGAAAGCCCCAAATAATAGCACTCTAGTATACCAAATCAATATGCAAATACAAATTTTATTGAATGAACTGTCACAGAACAAAAGGTCTAAAAGAAAGCAAAGAATAATTAAAAGCAGGCATAGATCCCCTGTACGTATAGCTTGACAATAATCCTCTAATAATGAATTCAAAGATGGACAAGACGTCCCAATTGAAAAAGTGTGTACCCTTGAGTATATAAAGCAAGGGGAGTATATGTGCTGCAGTGAAAGGGCTGTGATGACAAAGGAGTGGCAATAACCAAGTAATCAAATCATATCAATGCTCATTCCTATTAAATCATATATAATAATCTCTGGGAATAAAGTACATCAGTACAGTGATAAGAGCAATATGTATTGGGTAGGTTCAGGATGCACACCCCTGTGAACTATTTAGATTAATTGCACTTTGGTGAAATTTCAACAGGTGATGACGTTTTAGGGCATAATTGTAATCCTTTTTAAGTCTGCACATTATCCTGCCTACCCCACCACTCCCAGTTGAAGGCATCTGGCCGAAACGCGTAGGAGTGGGTGCTGTAGGCAGGATCCCCTGGTTTGTCCCCCCTTAGGGACACGTAACTATGTTTTGAGCTATTGTTCCTTGCTTCCTCTAAAGATTATATGTGTGTTTGATGACTATGTGGTATGTGATTTAGGGTATGCAGCTATTCGGAGTGTACTTTTCCAAGCTTCATACATATTGCTCTTATCACTGTACTGATGTACTTTATTCCCAGAGATTATTATATATGATTTAATAGGAATGAGCATTGATATGATTTGATTACTTGGTTATTGCCACTCCTTTGTCATCACAGCCCTATCACTGCAGCACATATACTCCCCTTGCTTTATATACTCAAGGGTACACACTTTTTCAATTGGGACGTCTTGTTCATCTTTGAATTCATTATTAGAGGATTATTGTCAAGCTATACGTACAGGGGGTCTATGCCTGCTTTTAATTATTCTTTGGTTTCTTTTAGACCTTTTGTTCTGTGACAGTTCATTCAATAAAATTTGTATTTGCATATTGATTTGGTATACTAGAGTGCTATTATTTGGGGCTTTCTTTTTTTCTTTTTTCTCACATCACATAATTTGGCCCTTATAGCACCACTGACTTACTATATAGTATTTGTTTATAGTCGGTATTTAGTTACTTTTATTTATCTTGTGAATGAGGGGTCCGCTCTTTCTCTTAACATATATATATATATATATATATATATATATATATATATATATATATATATATATATATATATATATATACAGTATATATATAAACAACACAAAAATGGTCACGCCAACACTGGCATAAAATATAAATTTATAGATTATATAAATATATCTATAATATAATGCATGGCGGTGCTATAGGAAATAGAATTATGTACACAGAAGAAAACAGAATCCTTATAGAAGCACTCAAAAATAACCTCAAATACACATCGAGTATGAAATTAATCAAAGCATGAATTTTAATTTAACACATTAAATACACAAACATATATTTTATATATGTATTATATATTTCAGATCCTTCCATATTCTACTATTTGTTTTTTGTTGGTCTATAGAAACATTCATTTATAGTTTACTACAAAAAGATTTCAATCCTGAAATCACTCTGAGTGTTTTCTTGCTGTTTTCTATTTTCCTTTTTAACGTTGTGCTTTGAATGGGAGAAATCAGGAATCAACAACTTTCTTAAGAGGTTCTGTACATTTGAAGTAATCACCACTTTCAATACAGTTTGAGCTGTTTCCCAATAGACTCAATTTTGTGAATACACTTATCTGTTTGAACGTTTTAACAAGTATAACTTTATGCAAGCTTTTAAACTATAAATGATGATGAGTACAACCAGAAGATGTCTCAAACAATCCAAGTGGAGCATATAAGGGAAAAAAAAGACGATCAATGCAAAATATATAAGTGCAGATTTTTAAAGTGTCTGGGATAAGGCACTATTAATATTCTTGGCTCTTATATACATAAAAGCCAAGAATATTAATAGTGCCTTATCCTAGACACTTTAAAAATCTGCACTTATATCTTTTGCATTGTTTGTCTTTTTTTCCCCTTATATGCTCCTCCTGGATTATCTGAGAAATATCCATGCAACTTGGAACTCGTGAAAACAGGTCCCACCAGAGGGTTTGAGCTGGGATATTAGACCTTTATATTTCACTTATTTGTCAAAATTAGAATTGTATTCCTTTGTTTTACATTATTTAGCTTAACACTTTTATTGTTTTGATTCACTTATTGGTGTTTGCGACGTTTCTCTCACCTTCACGTATCACTACAACCAGAATATGATCTCACAAGTATTGGCAGAAAAAAACATTGTTCATAAACAAAAAAAAAATCTAGAGATGTGACCAGATATTTTCTATTTGCTACAGTTGTTTTATTATATGTAGCCATGTATCCCCTGGGATACTAGTCTGCACTGCCTAACACGTAAGCCCTGGTATCAGCACATGCAGTGTTACGGTTAAATATCGACTCCTGCTGCTGCACCAATAAACAACTCCCTTGTGTGTCGAGGGGGTGGGCTTAAGACCTGGGTACTGCCCTATCATGGGCTCAGACCTAGGACCCTCCCCTGGGTACAAAAGGTGCTGCAGCTCTAAATTTAGTGGGCTGTCCTGTGCAGAGTTGGAAGTGATGAGCTAGGGCTCTGGTTCTCCTTCCAGTCCCTCCCACAAGGGAGTGGGAACAACTACCCCTTACTACAACAGGGAGTAGGGGAGCTAAGGATAGACTTTTGGGGCCTTAAGCTCTGGGGGTTGATTCCGGGGACCAAGCGAGAGAAGAGTGTACATGTTGGTATGCTGTATGAAGAATAAAGAACCATGTTTTATACTCTTGCCTGAGGCTGCAGTTTCTTCAGGAAGGGAGTGAGTCTTTTCCACAGGGAACTGCACCTATTCATATAGGCCCTGTGTTTGAATGGAGACGCTTCAACACCGAACCAAGAGCTATTGAAGATCCTTCAAGTCTGTCCTGTTTGTCCCTAACCAACACCGGCAGACACTCAGTAATCCTGTGAACCCAACAGGTGAGTAGCACAACAACACCAGGTAGCGGTGAATCTCCCTCCGGGTGGGGGAAAACCTGTTACATATATGTACACAAAGAAAGAGGTTAATAGTCTCACAGAAAAGTCAAGTGTAATTTGAAGTGGCAAAGGGCTTCCTCTCATCCAGTAATCTTTTTTTTTTAAAAGACAATATTTTATATATGTCTATATTATCAACCATACTAGAATCAATTCAAAATAACGATTGGGCATTACAAACTACAATTTAGTCACTTTAAGAAATTACAGATGAGACATCGAGTATTCTAAAGCTTGTCTTAAACTAGCCCGGTTACATTTTGGGTACATGCTGGGTGTAACCTGGTAGTTTAAGGCATTTCTGCATTGACTAATGACCCATAGGATTAACACAGCAGGGGTCCCTGGCAGTCCCATTCATCTTGAATGCGACTGCCAAGGACCCCCGGTGTTAATCTGATGGGCCATTAATCAATGCAGAAATGCGGGGATAGTTTAAGGCAAGTTTAAGGCATGTATCCAGCATGTACCTGGGTGTACCTGGGTCTTTTTGGCGATTGCCACTGGTTTGTGTTAGATTAACCGTGGGCACTACAGTATGTATTGTATATATTAGAAGCATACAGATTCACAAATATAACATTATAGTTTCCCTTCCTTTCCCTACAGATCCACTCATTATAACAAAACCCCAGATAGCATGGCTATTTTGATTAATGTTGTGACTTTATTTAACAAAATAAGTAGTTCATTTGTAGTCTTGTTTTGCTTAGATGCTGTTCATCTAGACGTGTACTGTATTTTAAATTGATAATAACAACACATTTATGAATAATATTTGTAAATATAAAAATATTGAATTTTAAGTGAGAAAAGTGCAGTAACAATCACTGTGTTTTACAAAGCTTGCATGATCTTTGTAATTCTCAGAGATACAAACCATCAAAATATAGTGTAGAGTAGTCATTACAATTCAAATACAAAGAGCCCATTATCATGTTCAATGACTCAGATAATATGTTATGGGTAGGATTATTGGATAAATAATTATGTGAGTAATGGAGGGTCCCATTAGTCCTTTTACAGTAGCACAGGCTGGTCCATACGGTTATTGCAATGCAAGACCCTGACAGGGTCAAAATATACAGTCTTTAGTTTAATATAAGAAACCATTTATTTTCTGGTCCACTGGTTACTAACAATGATGTGATGTTTTTCTCACTTACCCTCTATCTTTGCAGCTTATTTCTGAATACTAAGTGGAGTAGTTTATCTTTCTCTAGCAACGTTCACCATTCTCTATTTACAAAATATATTGTTTGATTTGACAAATAATCATTCTCCATGGAATTTGATAGAGAATAGAGAATAAATGACTAATAAAATACACCACACTGTGTCAAGCAGATAAAATTTATATACAGTCAAAAAAAATACGATAATGAATACAATTTTATTATGAAAAACACATCATTTTGTACAATATCCTTAAAATTCTAATACACAGCGCATTTCTATGTTACCATATTTTGCTATTAAATAGCACTCTGTTCTTTTTCACGAAAAAAGTTGACAGTCCAACAATCCAACTTTCTTTATTGTTTCTTGTGAATGAAATTTCCAAATTTTTGCATGAATCTTCCAAATTTATTTTCATTGGGTTGCATAGTGCTATAAACAGAGGAGTTGTAGCTCATGCTATGATTTGGTCTGGTATAATTACGTCCCAAAGTATTACTTTTAAAGTCTGAAATCTGTGTGGTATTATTATTTTGTACACTACTTGTTGATGGAATAGTATTTTGTAGCTTGCAGAACGGCTCAAAACGACTATACACTCGTCTTTCACCTAATCGAGAGCGGTTAGAGTCATCTTGGTGTATGGGTTGCATGTGCATATCCCTATGCTGTAGCTCTTTTTGTTGCATCTCTCTATGTTGTGAGTGCCTGAGTTGCATCTCTCGCTGTAGCATTGGTGGCATCTCAGTGTGTTGTTTCTCTCTCTGGGACATTTCCCTATGTAATATCTCTGTCTGAGGTCTCAGGTGTATTTGTTGAATTACAGAGGATTGGGCCCTTCCATACGGGATATTTTGTGTAACAGCTTTTGCATCTTGATATTGAATTTGTTCAGTATTGAATCGTGGTGCAGATGCATCTCCTGTGTTTTCTAAAAATTTATTTTCAATAATACTCAGGGCAGGAGAAGAACTTAATTTACTGTCTTCATCAGAGACAGACTTGAGGGACTTAATAGGGCTGTGACTAACATTTTCTTTGCTTTTATTAAGGCTATTTTGTGAAGTAGATAGAGTTGTCTTTTCCCGTCTTGGTGAGGCATCATTTTTTGAGTCTGATTTTTGGGGATTTTGTTGGTCATCATCTTCAGAAATTAATGTATCAGAACTACTGCACATCCTATAAAAAGCAGGAGCTTTATTTTTAGACAGGGTTTCTTTTTTTTCAGGTGTAAGACTAAGTAGTGATTTAAGTTTTTTAGATCCTTTTTTAAGAAAACTGGGAGAACCTTTACTTTCTTTCTTGGCAGGCCACTCTTTGCTGTGGTCTTCTTGCTTGGCTCCAGCTAAATATTCTCCAGATAAGTTATTGGTAACAACACAATCTTCTGATTTACTGTTCACATGTTCATCCACATTTTGTAAGCTGCTTTCTAAATTCTGTGTGTTGTTCAAATGTGATGTATCCTGATGCAACCTGGGAGTTTCTGCTTGTTTCCTAACTAATGAATTGTAAATGTAATTTGGTGGTATGTTGATACTTTGATCTACATTTACCTTTCGATGTTCAAATAGGGGCAAGCTACGCCTCTTTAGGATGTTTTCATTTTGCTGTTTTCTAACACTATCTGATTGTCGGTTTGTGCAAAGCGTGGTGTACAAGTAACTTGATGGGCCTTTATTCGTGTTGTAATTTAAACCAGCTCGTGGACCTTCTGGAATTTGCAGACTATGCCTTTTTAATGCATCATGAGGAGATAAGTGTTTTGTATCATAATGTGTAAAATGATTGCCATCTTTAGACCCTGAGTACATCATATTTTGTGGTGAGGATCCTTTTGGTGTGAGGCTTCCCTGCGAATCAACTATAGTAGAGTTTGAGTGTGAAGAGTTGGTAGTGTAACTTTTAGCTTCTTTTTGTTCAGACAAGATAGGTTTGTATACCAGTGATGAGCGAAGTCGGGACTGGGTGTACATAGGATTCTCAATTATGTTTTCAGTTCCATTATGAACTTCATATCTGTCCCCAATAGATCCATGTGAATCAGGAGGGATATCAGAGTGATCATTCAAGTATGATTCAATTCGCCAATTTCGAAGGAAGGACTTAGTGGTATGTTCAAGGGTTGGCATTCTTTGTTGTATGGATCGGACGTGGCTATCTGTTCCATGAAAAGATCTTCGTACACTTGAATGTTTTTCAGAAAGGTTTGGTACCCGTCTTTGTGACAACCGGGTTGCAAAACTTTCTGTAGACCCATTGTAATTACAAGAATAGCCCCCTCTTGATGATGACCCAATACTTGCAACATCTGGCTGCCTGTTCCAGTTAATGGGTGCATTGTTAGTTCGGTTGTTAGCAGCTCTGTTAAGCAACAGATAAGGAGATGACTCAGGCTTTTCCCCAGCAGCATAGCTATGTCTCTTCCAGTTGTCATTTCGTTCAAATTGCTGGAAGTGGTTAATTTTATTTTGAACATTAAAACCTATTTGGTTGTGAGGCCTATATGTTAGACTTCTCATGCCATATTTCTCATCTTCATTGGTTGCAAATCTATTTCGTGTTTTTAGGTAGCTTGAATCTAATGTGTGTATCTGGTCTTTTCTTCCAAACAGGCTCCTTTGGCTTGAGGCAGACACTAAAGAAGGCATTGAACTTTGATATGTTCCATTTTCCAAGGGAATTTTTTTATTTTTCCCTGTCGAGGATTCTTCAGGGCCGAATGCAGTAGGAATGCATGAACGAGCATATAGTGTTCTGAATTCTTCATCAAAGGATTCCACTAGTTTTCCAGTCAAAACTTGCACCATACTTAAGTGGATCTTTTCATATGACCACATAAAACTAGAAAACATAATAAATTACAGTTTAGCTGTAGTAATACGCATGTTTAAATGTATATTAAATTCTCCAATTTTTAAAATAAAGTTATGGGACAAATCTATAATCACCTAAAGTACATTCAGCTATTATCTTATGGGCTTCTAAAGTCTTGATATTTTTCATAAGTAGTGGCATTTGTTATTTTTGCCTGAAATTATTTGCCTCGTATATAAAAGGTTTTTATGGTAGGATAGAGCTTTCTCTTTTCTCTAAATTTTACAATGCAATATCTATTGATGAAAAAAGTCTAATTTTTTTAGGTACCCATTAAAAAAAGTACATTTTGCTTTTCCCTTTCCAATTTATATTTCAAACTTGAAAAGTATAATTAAAGATGCAACATACAATATCCTTCCCTTCCATACTTAATAATGTCTAATTCCATTTATCTGATTTATTATTCAGCCATCAGATTTAGTATGCCTAACAGAACTACATTAATAATTAGAATACATTCTTGAATTACTTAATAGACTTATGAATCAATATTGTTTAGATATGACAAAAAAAGTTAGTCTTACCTATAGGTACCATACATAACCTTCTCACAATCAACCAGTAGAAATTTTTGTTCCATTTTTCCACAGAACTTTGCACCGGATTTGGAAGAATAGTCTTGGCCTTTGACAGTCCTTACTCTCATGTTCTGCAAAAGAAAAGTATAAATGTCAAATTTGTAGAATGTCTCATGTTATATCTGCTTTTTGGTTTTTCAGTATACTGTACAGTATTTACTTTCTGCATTCGTGATTTTATAGATACTATTAGCATTTTAACATTTAGTTCACTTATCTTAGATAAAATACAGATCATTTCAAAACGAAAAACATAAAAGAAAGGTAGACAGTGGACATTATTTAAACAATTTAGGATTACAGTACATAAAAATAGTGCATCATGAAAATGAAAAAAATCCAACAAAAGATACAAGTTGCATACACAATCAGAAAAAATATCTCCTTAAAAAAACTATAGTATACATTGTGTCAGGTACTGTATTACATAATCGTAGTCTGAATATTGTTAATTGAATCGACTATGAAAATTAAAACAACAAAGACCCAGAACAAGCCATTGTGAAATAGACATATACTGTATAGCATATGTAAGCACTCATATTTCCTCCTAAACCTGGCTCATAAGCAAATTTTTCCATCACAGTAAATGGAACCACATATTTATCCTGTCACAGCCGCTTACCTGTGAAACTCCCTCACACTCATGGTTAAGCATTGTCATGTAATGTTCTTACTTCCTTCATCTGCTGTCTCTGTAAGTCTCGTCACAAAATACTTAGATTGTAAACTCTCCAGGTCAGAGATTTCCTTTCCTACTTTCTGATTATATGTTTGTTTCATTTATTGTATCATAATTACCTATATGGAGAAAACAACTAGGTCGCGCTATATCCCACAGTACAATGGCAGCCTATGATATAACCCTGACCCCCAGTCAGGTTATGGAAATGGAAAAAAGTTATATCTGTGGCGCTCAACACTGTAATTATCAATACAATTCTGATAGGTAATTAGAAATATACAACCAGAGCCACGGAAATCGCCCGTCCAAATGGATGCTCCACGTGATAAGGGTGAATATGTAAATATAAAAAAAATATCGAATCATAGCATAATACTGTATAACATATAAACAAACAAACAAACAACATACAACACTTAACAGACGCTGAGAACAACAGGTGACTACTTACAATAGCATTTAATATGGCATATCATTAATATCATAAAATACACTAAATACACATAAAATAGCACATAAAAACATGTATAAGGTTCAGGCAAGATTCTCCAACTCGGGTGGGGGTACCTGCTTACCGAAAACAAGATGGTTTCAGGCAATGGATAATTTAAAGAGTATCCCCTCTTATAACCCGAGTTGGAGAATCTTGCCTGAACCTTATACATGTTTTTATGTGCTATTTTATGTGTATTTAGTGTATTTTATGATATTAATGATATGCCGTATTAAATGCTATTGTAAGTAGTCACCTGTTGTTTTCAGCATCTGTTAAGTGTTGTATGTTGTTTGTTTGTTTGTTTATATGTTATACAGTATTATGCTATGATTTGATATTTTTTTTATATTTACATGTTCACCCTTATCACGTGGAGCATCCATTTGGACGGGCGATTTCCGTGGCTCTGGTTGTATATTTCTAATTACCTATCAGAATTGTATTGATAATTACAGTGTTGAGCGCCACAGATATAATTCCCTATATGCTATTGTCACTTTTTTTTTAAGTACTGCATATATTGTTTGTGGTGTATCAATAAAAATATAAGAAATAAGATGTAACATTACAGGTAATGTAAAGGAACAAATCTAAAAAAGACAAATATATAAATTAAAGATTGCTCAATGTGGTATCTCTAATTCATACCCTAAAATACTGTAAATATGGAAGAATGAGCAATAAACAGTCCAAAAAATACCAAGGCACTCAATAAATATTTTAAAGGTATATTGAATCCAATTAAGCACTGCAGTGAGATCACAGTACAAGACTCAAATGCTCAGAATACATGTAATATCAAAATGTAATATACAGGTCAAAAACCTTACCACAAATAATGAAAGTGAAAGGCTGACACCATGGGATAAATATTTAAAACCAGAGACAGAACATAAAACACAGACAAAGCTCAGTTTTAGCACATCCAGTGAGACTCATACACGTTACAGTGCCTAAATATATATGTATAAATATCTAATAAGTAAAATGGTCTTTTAGTTTGACATTTTTGGCCAAAATTGTTGTAAGCCCCTGAGCCAACGCCACGGCAGACCACATATCAGGGGTCCCTAACGCTAATATAAATTCTTAATAACCTGTGTAATAACAGAAAGAATGAATTATAGTATAGTAAATCTATCAATATGATTTATAGTAAATCTATCAATATGATTTATAGTAAATCTGTCAATATTAGTTGCAAAGTTCTAAGTCTGACTGAAGCTTTTATTAACCTGTACATTACCAGGAAAAGCACTCTGTATTAGAGATGTCACAGCCAAACTGCAAGCAGGCAAGTTCCCCTGAGTGGAAGATGCTATGGAGTGAGCCCATAACCATTTAAATGTGGGAGGGGGTGAGCTTAAATTAGGAAGGAGGTTGCCACCCTCCAATCAGCCATGACTAGCTGGACAAGAATTGTATGTTTTACAACCATGGTGAAATAGTCTCGACATTTTGGGCAAAAAATTGCCCTTTATCAAGGTAAAAGGCAGTTTTTACCCGAAACATCGGGTACTTTTTTCTTTTTTTTGCACATACAAATTGACTTGTTGTGCATATATTAATGGTATATTCTAAAACATAATGTTAGCTGAAAGTGCGTCAAAATCAAGCCCCAAGTTCAACATGTGGTAAACCCTAAAAAAAACCTCTTGGTTGTTTTAGCGCAGAATGATGATGAAACATCATCATATATAATCATACATCATACATCATCATATATCCTCATCATCATATATAATGAAACAACCCTACTGCATCAAATACATTTTTGGATTTCATTCAAAGCGACAGCTTTGTATGAAATCCAAAAATGTATTTGATGCAGTAGGTTTGTTTCGTTATGTAGGTTAAAAAATTATTATTTTCTTAGTGCAGCTATTATTAATAATATTACACCAATAATTTATATTTACTAATACCAGTTATAAATAAAAAAAATACACATAATTCTGTATCATGACCAGTGCTACTCTGGAACCAAAAAAATGGTTGAAATGGATTTAAAAAAATACTAATGAATTCTAAGGGATTTTTTTTTCTTTCATACATCTGATGCTGTTTTTATGGCTGGGATAACGCATCACTTTAGTCCATATACATAGAACCAATCCTTCTTTCAAGTGCCTTTTTTTATCACAAATATGTTACAGATAAATCACATTTTAAAATCAAACATTCCTGAGGTTGAGGGATGTGGTCATAAGGCAAAATGTGATCATAACATTATTAGAATCTAGGGTGGACTTTTTCACACTAGAGTAAGTGCAAAATAGCAGAATCAAGTTTATTAATAAGAAATGAGCCAATTGTTTTCAGCTAGATTTTTTTTGCAGCTGTTTAAAAAATTTTTTTTTAACTATTTATTATTTAGATTTTTTTAAAGATACATACTGTAGGGTATGTGGCATTTTATACATAGGCACTCGTCATATTACTTGATGTTTGTAAAATAGTTCAGCCTCCACTAGTGAACAATTAATAACATAATGAGGTAGTGTACATTTGAATTTTATTGGGAAAAGTTTGCAGTGTCATTCTATCTATCTGATTGTCTTGTATAGTGCATGCACAGAGCAAACCCTGCTCCTATGCAATTTTACAAGCATCTGCACTTAATAAATATATTGACTGAAAACCCTAATCTTATTTAGATTGCATAAATATAATAATGTACCACTTTCCTTGGCTAAAGTAAAATGTGCCATTTATATATTTATCTGACAGTTGCTTTAATTATAATTATTTGGGAAATACTCAGCATGAATTGATCAGATTGATATGTGAGAAATTACCCATTAAGTAGTCGCACTCTGTTCTACTCACCATAGAATGAAAAAAATATCACTTGTGAACACCTTCCCATATCTCAGACAAGTCTGCAACCCTGCTTTTAACCATAATCCCCTAGCATACAGTGCTTGCACTGCAGCTAGGGATTCTGGGAAATTACATGCAAATGAGCACAAACTGTAACTTTTGGCTTCAAATCAAATTAACATTGACCCTGATGATCAATCCATTTTAACATGTACCCCTGCCTCATTAAACAGCTTTTCAGCACAGCCTGTGTTAAAGAAGTGCATAGCCAGTAAAACCTACGCACAGATAGAAAAATGTTGTGTAGCTTGTTACCATTCTGAAATAATCTGTTGTTTTTAGAAATGTTACCCTTTTTAAATGATGTAGTTTCATTCTGGAAATACTTTCATGAGAGTTAAAATTAAATGGAGAATGCCACAAAGCAATTAAAAAAAAAAAAGATTAAATAAACAACTTGTCAGTTTAATTGATTTTCTTGAAAAGATCAAATCACCATTAAAGTAACTGTAACTTAGTTGTTTTCTTGGTCCTGAGGACAACATGATTATGTGGCAAAGAAAGAACAAAAAAGAACACAATGTACATGTTTGCTTTGAAGACTGTGACAGTCTTATCACTAAAAAGCAATAAACAAAGATTGTAAAACATTCCAAAGGCTACAAATGTTAACACAGATAAAAATTACATAGTGTATACTTGTACCATTCTTTTTTTTTTTTTAAAGATATCATTCCTAAATTCACTTTTATCCTAGGAGTGACTGCTTCTTTTTAAAGAGCTCAGGAGAGGGGAAAAGGGGGCTGGGGAAGGGGGAGGGAAACCCTCGCTACTGCTAAGAAGGTGGTAATGGTGCTACAATCTGGGGTGATAAACCAAGGGATCACGAAGAGAACAGAACCCCAATGGAGAGCACTCAATCACTATATGATCACAGATATAATAGTGGAGATGGGAGTGTTATGTAAAATATAGTGAGGAGTGAATACGATTAAAAAACTTTAATGGGAGTTATACTCAAGTAAAATAAATAAAACGCTAAGGTATCCAATGAGGTGAGACTCAATAATGAGCCAAAAAAGCAGCGAAATATTAAAATCACCCGACATGTGACATCATCACGTCAGAGGGGCGGGACTAGTACTCGTGATCGGAGCGTGACCGCTTCCACTAGCTCTCTGCAGGGAGCTATGTGTGTGCATTAGCATGTTCAATTGTTTTTAAATTACAGCAGCAACCACCGGTCTTTACTCTAAGCACCCAGCACTAGCAAGTTTGTGCACTGCTATTAAGCGTTACCACTGGGGCTGCTGTATCACTGCCGGATACCGTGTCTATCATAGGCACTGTGGGATATTCAGTTTAAGCAGGCACTACTTGTGCACTGCTGTTCTAGTTCTATACCTGCCCGTATTGGCCACAGTGATTTTGGGCTCACCATGTTTAGGTTAGCACTTAATCCATGTTTGACTACTTTTACATCAAGATATGCTGGTCAGCTGATTCACCCAGCTCACTCCCGTGAGTGCGCGCTCCAGCTACAGCCTAGACACCATGTGTGTTAAAATGATGCACATACTATAGGCTATCAGGTCACATAGAGATTTTGGACCAGTCATATTTAGACTGTACCTTAATCAAGACCGCTATTTGTGTATTCAGGCCAACAGTGACACTTACACTGTTTGTTTTGGTCACATTGTTTGACCCACTGTATCACTTCCTAGCCACACTATCTTACGGGCAGGCTTACCATCAGGGATATGCATGTGTGAGAGAGCCAATACAAGCATTAGCTGTACTTAGAGCTTCCACCAGTGGCTCGGCTCTCTTCATCTCCATTTGCAGACAGGTGACATATATAGATATATCTGTGTAGCGGTCATGTAAAATGGCTACAGTCATCTCTCCTGCTGACAGTAAGGCCTGGTAAGTTGTGGGCATGCCAGCAATAATTATGGAGGTTTGCCCTCACACCCTGGTGGGGTGCCCTGTGTATGGATGGGAGTGGTCACATGCTCTGACTCCATGGTTAGTGATGTCAGAAGTGTGTCAGCTTCCAGAGTGTACATAAGGCACAGCACTGTGTCAAAAAGTAGTTCTAGTACAAGTTCAGCTAAGAGGAGGAGGAGTTCAAGTTTCAATCCTAGTCTGAGTTACTGGTTATGTTATAGTAGCTGCAAGGAGACTGTGTCCAGGGACCTGGCACAGGGTAGAGATATCCCGGCTGGGATAGGGAATCCCTATTAAAGGAGAGCTGACCTTTCAAAGGGAAGCATTGACTCAAGATGAGTGGCTAGAGATTCTACTGCGTGGGGCAGCTAGCCCACCTCAATCAATAAAGATGCTCTTATTCGAACAACCTCTCGTGTATGTGTGTGGAGTGAATGTACAGAGAGGAGCACCACCGAGGAGTTCCTCGTCGGGACCATCCCCAAGTGACCGAAGGGACCCTGATGAGGTGGAGGCGCTGCACTGGAGCTAGGTAGGACTCAGCACACTACCTCAGCTGCCTGTCTGGACGGGTCCTCCCCACACACCATCATGCGGGAGACTCAGGAGTCCTGTTGCCAACAGGTGCACCACCAGACACTACCACACTGTAATGGGGACCGGTTAGACCACAGGGGCCAATGTGAGATTGGGTGGGTCAGGCTAAGTCAGAAATACCGTTACATTTGGAGGAGAGCTGCTGAGATCAGATCTGTCATCAGGACAGGCTCTAGCTAGGCACACTGGGAAACAGGGAGAGAGTCTGCTGCCACTCTGTGCTACGTAGGGACGGACCTAGGGGTGGTCAGGGGGCTGACGGGATATTGTCAGTTCGCAGGGCCGACCTAGGGGCCTGAAAGGAGTGAGGGGTTTGGAGCCGGGCTATAGCTGACCGAGTCACCTTGAGGTAGTGCTAGTTGGTAGGACGCCAGAAGGGATAGCCTGTTAACATGGTCAGGAATCCTGGAGAGGGTCTGCGCTAGGCTGACCAAGAGAGGTAGACGCCCCAAGTACTGCATTGCAGAGCCAGAGTACTCTAGCCCATTCCAGACACTTACCATAGGGAGCACAGACTGGGAGGAAGGAGTTACAGCAGACACTGAGAGAGTGAGCCTAGCCTGAGGTAGTGCACATGAGTCCAGCCTAGATCAGGTACACATGTGGTGGTGCATCTGAGCAATCCTTATTGTACTGGTGTGGTGGCTGCCCCGCAGAGCGGAGCCCCATGTACGATAATTGGTACGAGAGCATGGCAACCCAAGGAATGGAGGATCCGCGTGGTGCGGAGAGCCCAACATGGCGACCAGAGGCAGATGGGGAAGGCACCCGTGGCGTGCGCCCCACTGAAGAGCAAACTGTCGCTGAGCTGTCTTTAACTAATCTGCTCTGGAGTGGAGCGAAGGCCGTGGCTGCCCCGTTTTTATCCTGTCTGGGACACCGAGGAGCCACCCTTGAAAAGTGTGAGGACATTGTGATAACTGGGGGGGAACCCCGCGAGGAGAGCAAACAAACTGACATTTCGGGCTTAAAAGCCAACCAAAATGGCGGCTCCCGCTTGCTAGGGAGACCGCATGGGCCATTCGCAGAGAAAATGGCTGATACAGAACTTGCAAAGAGCTGGCCGGGAATGGCGCGAACAGCAGAGCCCCGCCCTGATGGGGGGCATGGCGCGAAAGCTATGGCTGCGCCTTCATGGACAGTGACTCACTCGGCCCCTGTGCTGAGTCAACCGCTTAGTTTATGGGACCCTCCCCTGATTTCCACCAGGGGGAGTGACTTTCAACTATGGCCTGTGGGAATGCACCCACTGGGCCCAGGGACTGATATCCAGACGGCGCCACTACAAGAAGTAGTTCCGGCCGCGGAGGTAACGTGCAAAAAGGAGGGATATTTTGCATGAAAAGCAGCAGCTAGGAGAAGGCGGGAACTAGCCGCGGCCCAAGAATCCTACTCTGATGAGGAAATTGGCGCGAAAACGCAGACCGCGCCCACCAGGACTGAGAAAGGCGCGGCCTTAATTAAGGGGCATGCTATTCCCCTGTGGGATCCGCCCATAATTGCAACCCCTGGGGGCGGGTTCCAGCTATGCCAGCGGAAGGAGGAGCCGAAGCAGGAAGTGGCTGGCCCAGAAGCTTCTACCGGTCAGTTGCGAGGAACCACTGACCTGGAGAGACCCATACTGAAAGTGGTCCCTACTAAAAGAATGGCCTGCTCCTCCACTGTGGGCACGATGGTCTCCACCCAGCCCTACTCGGTACCCGGCGGGCTACTAGTAGTAAGGGTGGCAAATACCGAGATGGTGGTCGGGCTCTGCCTACAATGCGGGCTGCCCGGAGGCACTGTCAACACGGCGGCACGTTGCCCACATTGCGGGACATTATATTTGTGGCCCATGCCCACATTTATACCTATCCAACCTGCTGACCCCCCGGGGGATACGGCTAGGCGCTCCGCCGAGTCCCCTGGAGCAATGTGGATCAGCCGTGCGAGTCCCGGAGAAAGGGGGCTGGAGTCGACTAAGTCGGCTGGGTCAGTAGCAACTGAGACGGTCGGGTCACCCCCCGACCGCGCAGAGAAAAGACTTTCGCCACGCTCGGTGACCCCGAGATCAGGGAAGGGATATTACTCCGACGAGGATCTCCATGAACTAGCGGTGGCGAAATCGGGATCCAAGAGGGACCCAGGACGGATGACACCCTGTGGGGTGAGTGGCAGTCTGGAGAATAGGGCGTCCCCCGCAGATCGGCGAGCCGAGAGACGGAGTCCCGCCGTCCCAGGACCTGGCGGCAACGGGAGAGAGACGCCAACGCCCCTGTGGACTGGTAAGAGAAGCAGCCCCATCACTTACCTTGTCCCGGCAGACAGCGCAGCGGAGGAAGGGCCGTGCCAGGCATGAGACGCACGTGGAGAGGCGGCATCACTTCCGGTGAAGACGACGGCGGAGCTTCCGGATGTCGTCATCGAAGAAGAGATCCCGAATGGGGATCCGACCCGAGATGGCGGCGTTTCCGGTTCCAGGGAGGACATCACTTCCGGTGGCGACGGCGGAACCGCTGGGAACGACGCAGCGACGCTTCGGCGATCGGGGGAAGGTCCCCGATCACCTCAAAGGCCCAGGAGTTGGGTGGGCGATCCGAGGACTGAGGAGGGTGAGATGTCCTCATTGGACTAGTCTATGGACAGCCGGGAACGGGTCGTAACCCCGTGGGGTCCCATCACTTGCCCTTATGCCCCATCCCATGCCCTAGATAAAACCCCTGCCCCTGTCACCTGTTCCACGGGATCCCCGCCTAGCTTGGAATCGGTGGACATACCCTTGAAAGAGGAGGTGAAATGGACTGGGGGGAGACAGCGCAGTTGCGCTACGGAAGGCACTTCTCGGGGGGGGGAGAGTTGAGAGTGGCCGCGGTAGGCCGGTGGTTGCCCCTTGTAGCTCCCGACCCAGTGAAAAAGGCCCCGGGATCTTACAGGTGGTCTGTACCGCGATCGGCACGGACATCAGGGGTATTTTCCCTGGAGGATGATAGTGATTCAGGGGAGTCACACAAATTCAGAGAGCACCGTTGGTGGGCCCCACTATTTGAAGGGTACTCCGCATGGATGGACCGCACTCGGTTCCTCATCCGGCGAGAAGATATAGTGGATTACTGGTGGGCTGCGGGAGAGTTCACCCCTGAGCAAAGGGATAGAGAGTTGCAGGAGCGATGGCTGCAGATCGAGCATAGGGAGATAGAACCCATGGGTCCCAGCATCCTGTCAGATCCCGTGGACCCTGATGAGCCCCTATCATGGGTGTTACCTGGGAGGGCCGGTAGGGCTGACCTGACCAGGATAAGTAGGGCCGAGCGGGCCATCATGGCTCGTTATAAGTCATCCCACGGGTTGGAGTACCCGTATGTCCCTGAGCCTCTCATGGACGAAATAGAGGAAAACAGAGGGAAGTGGCTTAGGGAGGCCATTGAAATGTACTTAGTCGGAAGGGGAAGTGCAGTGGTAGGGAAGAAGGCCGAGGAGCGGATAGAGCACTTAGTACGCATATGGGGCATAGGAAGGAACATCTACAAACATAAGGTGACCTATAGGCCCGAGCGGGGACTGCCGAGACATTACTATGTTACGGTCCTGGATATGGGTGGTAGGGAGGTAAGAAAACCTGACCCCAGTCACTACTTTTAGGAGGTACTATGTATTACGCGGGTTCGTGGCTGCTGGTCGGGGCGGGCTTGGCGGAGTGTACTGTAGAAATTGTTCTGTATGCATTATGAAAATTTGTAAGATGTTCTAATTATGTTTTGTGTTTCAGTGCTTCCTGGAAAAGGGTAAACAAATTTAGGTCCCAGCGAGGTCGATGGGATTCACCAGGGGGAGAATGTAGCGTCATGTAAAATGGCTACAGTCATCTCTCCTGCTGACAGTAAGGCCTGGTAAGTTGTGGGCATGCCAGCAGTAATTATGGAGGTTTGCCCTCACACCCTGGTGGGGTGCCCTGTGTATGGATGGGAGTGGTCACATGCTCTGACTCCATGGTTAGTGATGTCAGAGGTGTGTCAGCTTCCAGAGTGTACATAAGGCACAGCACTGTGTCAAAAAGTAGTTCTAGTACAAGTTCAGCTAAGAGGAGGAGGAGTTCAAGTTTCAATCCTAGTCTGAGTTACTGGTTATGTTATAGTAGCTGCAAGGAGACTGTGTCCAGGGACCTGGCACAGGGTAGAGATATCCCGGCTGGGATAGGGAATCCCTATTAAAGGAGAGCTGACCTTTCAAAGGGAAGCATTGACTCAAGATGAGTGGCTAGAGATTCTACTGCGTGGGGCAGCTAGCCCACCTCAATCAATAAAGATGCTCTTATTCGAACAACCTCTCGTGTACGTGTGTGGAGTGAATGTACAGAGAGGAGCACCACCGAGGAGTTCCTCGTCGGGACCATCCCCAAGTGACCGAAGGGACCCTGATGAGGTGGAGGCGCTGCACTGGAGCTAGGTAGGACTCAGCACACTACCTCAGCTGCCTGTCTGGACGGGTCCTCCCCACACACCATCATGCGGGAGACTCAGGAGTCCTGTTGCCAACAGGTGCACCACCAGACACTACCACACTGTAATGGGGACCGGTTAGACCACAGGGGCCAATGTGAGATTGGGTGGGTCAGGCTAAGTCAGAAATACCGTTACATCTGCATCATGCATCATTTACAGGAGGGCAGCACATATGTTATGCTCTGTATCCAGCTGATTTTAATATTTCGCTGCTTTTTGGGCTCATTATTGAGTCTCACTTCATTGGATACCTTAGCGTTCTATTTATTTTACTTGAGTATAACTCCCATTAAAGTTTTTTAATCATATTCACTCCTCACTACATTTTACATAACACTCCCATTTCCACTGTTATATCTGTGATCATAAAGTGATTGAGTGCTCTCCATTGGGGTTCTGTTCTCTTCGTGTTCTCTTTTTAAAGAGGCAGCATTTTTTTTTGCATTTATATATATATTGATATATACTGTATATAAAGGAATCTGCAGCACTCGCCTAAAGAAATTCAATATGAAATGTATTTATAAATAAAATTAAAGGGGTTCAGCTCCGAAGACCCCTTTCTTCAATTTTATATTAAAGTTTAAAAAAAATATTTTATGTCAACAGAGATCACAGCAGCTTAGCATACAATTGAAACCTCAGTAAAAAAAAAACTGAGAAGAGAGAGATCATTGCATGATTTATAAATTGATAATATTTTTTGTTTGTTTATTTAATTAATTAAGGAGGATTTAAGAAAAAAATATTACTGTCTATCTTTGTATCAAACAATAAATACAAATGTAGTAGAAATGATAATGTTCTCCAAACCACAGGGGAGCAGTGGTGAAAGCCATGTAATAACGAAAAATCACATAGTGGAATATTGCAAAAAACAATAATAAAAAAAAGTGAAAAAAAGGGGACTATACATTTCCTACTCACAATGGAGCAAGAATATTAAAGCAGAAATCCAAACAGTGGTAATGTTGTCTCTGGATGGTATGATGCATGTAGTCACTTAGATGTCAAAGACAGAAAGACAGAGCCATGGTGCAGATGAACTTAAAAAATACATTTATAAGACAAACTCACAAATGGAGGCTTACACTGTGTAAGTGATCAAAAGGCAAGGTATAACAGGCTATATTTCTATTAAGTCAATCACGATCTCACCGCTACCACGTCCCACCACGCCTCTGATCATCTCCGTATCCGTCTTCACCCTCCGACATCACTTCCGGTCACTACCGTCATGTACGCCAGCCAGTGCTTTTTCTATAGAAATGATAAAGTGCCATTATAAGAAAAAAATTCTTACCCTGAGCCTCTGCACTTGTATTCCCTGTTTATCAGTAATCTTCAGAAAATTAGGAAAGTTTATATCATCAAGGAGAAGATAGACCGGGACTCCTCTAGTTGATGCTTCCACAAGTTCTTTCAAAATATCCACATCAGTAAACATGTCCATAACAATGGCAATTACCTGTAATAAAGTAAAAAACATATGTATCATCATGATAGGATATGTCTATATAACTAACAATATTTCAGCATCACAGGCAACTATTTATGTTCTATATACATATATGATCTATAATATATATTACAAAATTACTTTTTGCTGAATGAGAGTAAAGTCCAATTTGTGAAATATCAATTGTGTTGAACAATATACTGTATGTTTCTCCCCAGCTTAAAAACTAAATTGCAAATAGAACCACTATTCATTTTAACGATTAGATATCTATAATGATAATGGTACTTAGCAGATGGCAGATAAACAAGCTAACATATATAAAAAAATGAATTGCACTAAATTAGTCAAATATACCAAAATATAAATTACAGAAGACAGAGCACACCACTCACACAATTATTTTATTTATTTATTATTTTAATGAGTCTTAATATTGACAAAAATGGGTGCTATCTATGTACCATGAGTTAATAGTTTTAACAAATAAATGGAAGGTTGACTTCGTCAAACGATCATTCAC
This sequence comes from Ascaphus truei, assembly GCF_040206685.1. Lineage (NCBI taxonomy): Eukaryota > Metazoa > Chordata > Amphibia > Anura > Ascaphidae > Ascaphus > Ascaphus truei. The sequence goes on from NC_134486.1 coordinate 341,047,272, forward strand.
AGAAGGTACATTTGTGGTGCACACCACACTCATTTTATTTTTTATTATATGTGAATATATACAGTGAAACAACCGTCAAAAACAACGCGCCTCAGCGAGCAAGCAGGGAGCCTGGCCGAGGCCTTAAACTTGCAGCGATGTTGGAGCTGTGTTGTTTATAGTAAACAGCTTTCATATGTGAGTTTAGCTGCATAGGGAATCCCCTGCAATAGCACCACCTTGCAAACACCTATTTTCAACATGTTGACTGCTATTGACAGAGGTTATTTATAACCTATACCAATTATGATATATGCGTGGATATGGTGATTCTAATGGTTATGGGCTTAGCTTGTGTTTGGATGCAGTTTTTTGCTATTGAGCTGTGTATGTATGCAATGTGATAAGCAGTGGCACTTGTTGGCATTATATATGGTTACATAATTCAAACAACCTACATTTGTAGATATCTGTTTATAACTGAACCCAGCTTGAAAGAGCAAGCAGGAGGGTAAAACTACCATCAGTATTACACCCCAATGGCACATTACTGTGCAGAACCAACATATGTGTACAATTGATTGCCATGGTTAAAATATTTCAAGGCAGCAGTAATTAGAGAACACAGCACCACGTGTCAGTTTTTAGTATATATTTTTTCACGGTTGTTTCACTGTATATAGTCACATATAATAAAAAATAAAATTAGTGTGGTGTGCACCACAAATGTACCTTCTGTGAATGATCGTTTGACAAATATACCAAAATGAATCATCTATAGATGTAGAAAAAATAGGAATATGGAGCACAGCCAAGAGCGTGGATCAAAAAACTAGTATACAAATTATTACTTTATTAAGTCCATGTTAAAAAACGGAGGTGTAGCAACCCTGCTACGCGTTTTGTGCGTGTTGCACTTTATCAAGGTAAAGTGATAAAGTGCAACACGAACGAAACGCGTAGGAGGGTTGCTACACCTCTGGTTTTTTAACATGGACTTAATAATGTAATAATTTTTATACTAGTTTTTTGACCCACTCTCTTGACTGTGTACCATAATCCTATGTTGTCTATTCTGATCTAATTACTGGCAGTAGGCCCAACTGGAGGCACAGGACAGAGGTACATCACAAATGTGAATATATTAACATATACAGTATCAAGTGATTCTCGTGTTATAATAGTGGTCCTGAACTATCCCAACGAGGTTTTGAGGAGTGGCTCTTGAGGAGTAGGAGTGGGCCTACTAACTCTTACATTCAGGTTACTGTGTCTCTTTATGGACTTCATACCTTTTGAGAGTCACATTTGCTATTTCTACTGATTATGTACTACTAGCCTCATGCCCTGTTCTTCTGTTAATTCATAATATTGAGTGCATTTACACGTTATGGATCCAGCGCTTGAGCGCTCATACCACTACAAACTCTTTTCTACACATTTATCACAAAATTCTCACGCCAGAAAAAGTTGGCTTAAAGTTGTTGGAAACCTGCAGAGAAGCGGCGAGATGGGACTTAGAAAAAAAATGCATTTTTCCTGCATAGGATTGATGCCGGGAATCTCTGGAGCTGATATCCATTAATATTGGCACCAGAGACCCCTGGTATGAATCCTGTGCAATAAAAATGCATTTACAGTAAACTTCATTACCATAGCGGATATTCCCATGGTCACGTGACGCGGACATTTAAATGCATAGGAGATACTGGCCCCCCATAACTGGGCCTGTATCTCGGGAAGTAGGGGGTCCCTGAGGCTGAAACCAATGCGGTTCAGCTCAGGAGACCCCCTGCTCATCTAAACTATTAACAAACTTAAAATTTATACACATAAAGTTCAGGCGAGATTTGCACAGGGAGAGACGGCTCTCTCAGAGCAGCTCTCTCTGCAGCAGATACAACGCGCCGGGTAAGGCCTTTTCAGAGGGTCGTTCATCAGATTACCGGCTTATCACCCGTTTTGTGAATTTTGCTATGACAGGTAATGAAGGCTTTCTGAATACCGTAATAGCAACACTCATAAAAAGGGTGATTTAAATGGTCCGGTGATTTTTTTATGAACCTTCTCTGAATGAGGCCCATAATCTCATGAAAGGTATGCAAATCTTTTGTTCTAGTTTTGCTGTATATGTTCCTAAATCTAATTTTTTTTTTAGAATATTATATGTTTTCTGCTTATTTTTTTAAAATAACATCAATGTGTAAAAACTACACTTTACGAATCAATTGCAAAAATAAAACAAGCTGTAACATTGCACCTGCCTTTTTGCACATTCATAGTGCAAAACTTGACATCCCGCTAACAGGGTAAAATTGCACATTCATACTGCTTTAAAAGTTAAGAAGTTCTTTAAATCTGACACTATATTTTGGCTTACAGCTGATTGTATAAACCGATGCTGTACATATGTCAATAGAATTTACATGTATCAATGTTTCCTGACTGCAAAACAGTTTTTGATACATAGCCCCCAAAGTAACTAACCCAAGATCAAATGGATCTGGGAGTTGGATTTTTCCAGTCCAAACACAGGGAGAGAATTTATTTTGAATGCTACAGTATGCAACTCCGCTTGATTTCCCACTAGTAGAAGTTAAGACACGCAGTAGAGAATAAATGTGTTGCTGTATAGCCTTTTTATGTTCATGACCAACATAAGAGGCAACTAAATAATTCAAATAATAAAATAAAATATACCCTGTCATGTTCAAATATTAATGTATAAGTTTTCTTATGTTTCCTTTTCTTTTCTATACAGGTACATTTATGAGCTATATTTAATTAAAATGTGCACAAAATATTTGAATCCTGCACATGTTTGCTGCAGGAAACAGCCCTTTCATCAACATTTCATTACAGCCCAAAGACACATCCAAGAGAAACAGGACTGTGTAAAGGATCAGTTCAAGTAAACAAACAATTACCATATAAGCAAATATTTTGGCTTACAATTAGCACTGTAGAGAGTATAGCAATTTAATGGTACATTTTCTAGACTTACAGGTGTGTAAAACTGAGAGTTTGCTTTGTGGTTTTATTCAAATTTTGACGTACAGAAACATTTCAAATAAAATCTTAGTACATATGTAATCTTTATTTATATAGCGCTAAAGACAGTGCTTTACAGCAGTAATACAGATGACAGAATAGGAATAATTGCGTCATACAATACATAAAAGTAAAGTTTGGAAATGGAGTCCCTGCCCCAAAAAGCTCCCAATCTAAGTGGTACAGTAAGTAGGAAGAATGAAGTGTGTCTGCAAGGGGAAGGCCCCAACAGAAGTCTGGGCAGTAAGCAACAAATATTTTAGATGGAAGAGGATTTTGGATACAAAAGAGGTAGAAAGAAGGCTTATTTGTGCAGAACATATGTGTCATGCAGGTTTATAGTGAGAAAATAGGGCTGAGATATAAGGAGGGGCAGAAGCGTGTATAGCATTAAAAGAGAGGTGGATCAATTTGTAAGTGATATTGAATTTAATAGGAAGCCAGGAGAGGTATTTCAGCAGGAGAGATGCAAAGACAGATTTAGGAGAGTGAAGTGATTTTGGCAGCAGCGATTAGGATAGATTGTATGTGAGACAGGTGAGAGGAAGGAAGGCCCGAAAGCAGAAGGTTACAGTAGTTGAGACGGGAGAGAATAAGGGCCTGCATTAGAGTTTTAGCAGTAGAGTGACAGAGGAAAGAGCATATCTTTGCAACGTTACGCAGGAAAAAACAACAGGTTTTAGCTATATTTTGAATGTGAGGGAGGAGTAAAATGTTACATCTAGGCAGCGTGCTTGTGATACTATGTGTATTATTATGCTGCCAATAGTAATGGAGAAGGGAGCAGTAGGGCTAGGCTTGGGAGGAAGTACAGTATTGTGAGCCCTCTCTTTCACATAGGCCCCAGAATAATTGTGATTTATTTATATCTATACCTTTCCATATCCTCCGATCTTCAAAGTAGAGGAAGAGTTTAATCAGCATATATTTTTAGAAATGTATCATTATGACCAATAGCCAATACAAAGCTGCAATGGTTAGGACAGTCTTTTAAGAAACTAGGAAGTAACACCTCACAGGTAAGTATCTCTGTAATTGGGGGCTCTGTAAAGCTGAAAATTACATTCAGTTCCAATCTTGTCAAAATACAGCTAAACCCCGTTATAACGCGCCTCATTATACCGCGATTCGGTTATAACGCGGTTTTCCCGTGGCTCCCGTTTAAAAAAAAAAAAAAAAAAAAAAATATTTTTTTAAAAAAAATTTTTTACATTTTTTTTTTTGCACACTGCACACACTCACTGCACACACACTGCTCATTGCTCACACTGCCACACTGCACACACACTGCACACTGCACACACACTGCTCATTGCTCACACTGACACACTGCACACACTCACTGCACACACACTGCTCATTGCTCACTGCCACACTGCACACACACTGCTCATTGCTCACACTGACACACTGCACACACACTGACCACACTCACGCACACTCACACACACTTACGCACACTCACGCACACTTACAGACACTCACACACACTCACACACACACACACACACACACACACACACACACACACACACACACACACACTTACACACACTTAGACACTCACACACACACTCACACACACTTACACACACTTACACACACTTAGACACTCACAGACACTCACACACACTCACACACACTCACACACACTCACACACACTTACACACTCACAGACACTCACACACACTCACACACACTTACACACACTTACACACACACTCAGACACTTACACACACTCACAGATACTTACCCACACTCACACACCCATATACACACACACACTTTCTCTCCCATATATACATACACACACACTCTCTCACTCTACACAGACGGGCCGCGACCAGCACCACCACCCGCTCCCCCCCCTCCTCCCGCGCAGGCAGCGGGAGCACCGGGGACAGCGGTGGGGAGAAGAAACCCCCCGCTACAACCTCCATGCAGGCAGCATGGTTCTGAGGTAAGCGGCGACCTGAGGGACATCCCCACTCCCATCTCCTGCCCCGCGGCCTGTCCCGCGGTGACAGGGTGAAGCGGGGACAGGAGGGACATCCCCGCTCCCATCTCCTGCCCCGCGGCCTGTCCCGAGGTGACAGGGGGAAGCGGGGACAGGAGGGACATCCCCGCTCCCATCTCCTGCCCCGCGGCCTGTCCCGAGGTGACAGGGGGAAGCGGGGACAGGAGAGACATCCCCGCTCCCATCTCCTGCCCCGCGGCCTGTCCCGCGGTGACAGGGGGAAGCGGGGAGCGGAGGGACATGCCCGCTCCCATCTCCTGTCCCGCGGGATGAATATGCGCTAAAGCGCGGCGGCCATTTTTTTTTCTCGCGACCCCGTTAGTAACGCGGTGGTCTCGGGGTGGACCCCGAGACCCGCGTTATAACGGGGTTTAGCTGTAGTGGGATTACTGCTTTAAGTTTGAGAACATACAAATGTAGCAAGATACTGTCTTCTGAGCTAAAGTTCTGGATATACAGTAGTACTACTGCAGTCATGCTGTGGGGGGTCCATGTTTATATATCGACCCCCCACAGCGATAATCCTCTGACACCAAGACAATTGCGGTTTGACTTGGTGCCGAGAACAGTAAGTCTTCACAGACCTGTATTTCTTCTGGTCAAAATTGTAATATTTACTTATTTTAAAGTAAATGTGAAGAAACACCTGCTATAATGTAAGGTGAAGTGTCAGTGAGATTTCAACCCCTCAGCAGCAGAGTTCAAATATACAATAATGGAAGAAACGGAAATGTCAACATTAGGGAATCATCACTCACCAAGCATCAATCATCAAGAACACTTTTTGTTATCCTCACACATGTATCCCATATCAGGAACAACTTTGTCATCCTTATACAGTACATGAAACCTCAATCATCAAGAAAAAGTCATCGGTATGGGAAAAAAAACCTCTCAACCTCACATATTAGGAGCACCACTGTTGTATCAGAAAAAAAACTTTGTCATGTATGAAGCGTAAAGATGACAATGTTTCTCTTAATGATTGATGAGTGATGTTTTTCCTTAATGCCTGATAGATGTGTGATCTGGATATGGCTTTTCATGATGATTGATGAGTGAGGATGTTCTCATATGGACACTGTCTACATCATTGCCAGTAGTGACTACTCCCTTCTCGTATTTAAATTCAATGCTAATTTCTCTACTTGTATTTTAAGTGACCAATTTTAAAAACAAATCCACCTGAAACATTGGTGGAGCTGTTTCCTTAAGCCGATTCTCTCAATGTGATACCCAACAGATTAAAGTAACCTGGACAACTCAATGCTGCACTAGTATGCCCAACTGTATATAGGTGGTGTTAAAATTCACTGTCTTCAAATAATAAATAAACCTCAGATACTGTACATGATAAATATATTGTGATTATTGAGTCTGACAAAAACACAGTTTTAGGAAGTGCTACATTTTAGTAAATATGGTATTCAAGGGAGCCTAGTATTGAGTTACGATGCTGAGTGGGAGAAAACATAGAATGGTGCTTGTTGTTTGAAAATAAATATTATAAATAAATAGTATTTAGATTCAATGGTAGGTTTATATTAAGTAAACTTTGCCTGGCACTTCATTATTCCTCCCTATTCAATATAGTGCAAAACTGAAACTGCATTCTTTGTGATGCTTTAACTTGAATGCACATTAATCTTTAGGTTGTCCTTTGGACTTTCCATAAATGTCACGAGGGCCAGCACTCTGGGGGTGCTTATAAAGTTGAGGGAACATCATTTGATTTTGCTTGTTCTCTCAAGGCAGATCGGATTCACCATTCCATCAGAGCAGTGAACATGATTTGAATGGAAGTGGAAAGCGTTGCCCTTCCGTTTCCACTACTGGGGGGTTTAACCACAAACACGAGTGCATCTCCAATCAATCATTTTGTTGTGATGCTGGAAGACTGGCAGTACCAGTAGAGGAAGGGTTAATGTCTTGATCACAATGCATTAATGCCGGTGCACCATATTGAACTGGGACCATTACCTCTATTCCCTTAAAATACTTGTTGACTTTTACATTAGACCCTGAATAAGTTCCCTATAGCTTGTATTACTGTAATAACTAAAGATACTGGAATACTGGATCACTCCAAACATAGTTTTATATTTTTATATTTTTGAGATCCTCCTTTTCAATTTTGACCTCAACTGACTTTCTGGCTACTAACCTGAAACTACCTCCGTGCTAATTATAATTTCGTACAGTTTTTTTTATGTGTTTTTTTGTATGGGTTTCCAACAAAATGTAAAGAACATTTAGTATTTACCATGATATTTTACCTGATGAAGTGAAATCAGCTCCTGAAAGTTTGTCATTGTAAACATTGTATTAGTTCATTAACAAGGGCTAATATAATTATCAGGGCACTGTTTTTTAACCAGTTTTAACATACTTAGCACATTAAGTGCTTCTTAAATTTTAACTATTTAGGCACAGCTTATATGTCATGCACTCCATGCGTTGGCTGCAGTATTTAGTTTCCTCTTCTCTCTATGCAGTGGAAGAAATACATGACTGTATAATATTTGTAGTGTAGGACCTACTGAAATGGGTTCCAGGGATGTAGTTGTAGGCTTAAAATATTTTGTCCAACGTATTGAACTAAATGACCCATGTTTATGAAGAAAGAATATAGATAAAATAAATAGTAATGTACAAAATCATTTTCCATATTAGATGTAGCATTGGGGTTTTTTCTCTTTGGTTATATTCATTAAGGTATCACAAACAGTGGTGGTTACTCCTATTACTGTATCTACTTCTGCAAAAATGGCCCTTCTTCTTTACGTCAAAAAAAGTGATAGTGTGTATTCATAATGTGTGTACTTTGCTAAATTATTAATATTACAGACTTAATGTACAGTAGATAATTAACATAATCTTCATATATATATATAGCTGATAAACAGCTAGACTAACAGATGGTGGTGAATTGAACTACCTTAAAAAATAATTTAAGATCTTACAATATATCTTGTATCAGCTATAGGTAATATTAAACATCACAGCATCAATTCACTGTCTCTGGTGTCTCTTTCAAACACTATTCATCTCCGACATGATCACACTGTATGGATCTCCAAGCTCCAAAACTGCTTCAAACAAACTGTACCTCATTTATGAAATAAAAAAATTCCTATTGCTTTCTAAGGGATTCAAGGTCTGCCAAATCTGGTGCAGTGTTTTGTTCAGTTTTACGCAACTTTTACAACCAGGAGACTTTGATGAATAGGCCCCGTGTTCCTTGTTTGACTTAATTTAAGTTGATACTTCCTTAAGGATAGATAATGTTTATTAAATATAAATGATTTGACCGATTCCTGCATGGAATACTTAACTATTTGCATGCGTTTTGTTTCTGTATGTTAGACGTTTCCTTAAGATGCATGATGCAGTGACATAGATAGAGAAAATCTTCATATCCCCAGTAGTGAAATGACTATGGGTGTTTGATAGAATTATTTTTTTTACTTCTGACACTTACACAGATTGTAATTTAACAAATCAATTAATCGTACTACATTGTAACATGCAATAATTATTCTGCTCTTTTTATCCCAAAAGAACAAACAAGTCAAATTCTGGAACTGTGCAGTCATCCACAATGTTGACGATAAAGAGAATAATTAAAATGTAAATTTTCAGTACACAGCTGTCTGCACCACTTGATTTTAAAATAAATATTTTAATAAGTGTTTTCAACTTTCTGAATTTGTTTTTATATTTTTGTTTTTTTTAATCAAACTGCAATCCACAGTTGTGGATGTGATGGGTTCCACTCACAGCCCTGCTAAATATTGTTATTTTTTTTCGGCAACACAAAACATGCAGGCAACAATCCAAATATATCATCAACTATTGTTTTAGTGTACACACGTGGCTTATTATTTACTTTTTTGAAATCTGGGTAATCAATTTAGAATGACATTGGATTTTGTGTGTATGCTGCAACATTCCATTGTACTGAGATAAGTTTAAAAAATTGAGCACAAAAGTAAGTAAATATATAAATAGTGTGTTTTTTTAACAGTATGTCTGCGCCAGATTTCAAAATTCCAGCTCTGTCCCACAGTACTACAATACTTGTAAGTGAGATGGAATGCCACAATGGCAACAATGTCAAGACAGACCATATGATTACAGTGATACAGTTCTTAGAAATCAATTGTCTCATTCTTGATGTAATTATGGGGATTAAGAAGGACAGCTGAAGAATAAATATTACTATGTGCTCTTAATCAATGATAATATTATCCAATTACAGATGTGAGAACAACAAGATTCTGATTCATTTTTGTGGATCACATTTGGTTATTGGTGACGGATCATAATCTCCAGGAAGCCTTTGTTACAATAATGAAGCATTAATAGCCCAAATTGTGGGTTTTTTTTTTTAGAAAAAAGAAAAACAAATCCGTAAAGGTCAACTCTAAATAGGGCAAGGACACCAGAAATATCCATAAAATGGGTGGAAAATTGATGAAGTGAAAAATTTGCACAGCTTTAGAACACATTTGTTTACCTAGTAATTTATAGTATACACATATCCCAGTCCCACATATCTTACAGCAGTTATTTCAACCGGGGTTCCTCGAACACCTTTCAGGGGTTTCGCGGACACCAGGGGGGAGGGGAGAGCTTGGACAACTCTCCCAGCTGTCCCAGGCATAGCAGCATGGCGGCACTCCACACAGCAGCTACTCGGCGCATCCATAGCTTAGCAGCAGCCGCCAATGATCACTATGATCCTTCCTCTCCTTGCTCCTGTCTGCATCAGAAGTCGTGTTCAACTTCCGGCTGACAGGAGGAGGGAGCTGCGGACTGGCATGCTGCCCAAGCTGTGTGTGTGTGTGTTGTAAGGGGACAAGAGAGAGGGTAGTGAGAAGATAGGGGGCGGGGGGAGAATGTAAGGGGGCAAGAGAGAGGGGGAAGAGTAAGGGGAAAGTGTAAGGTGGAAGAAAGCATAAGGGGAGAAGAGAGGGGGAGAGTGTAAGGCCAGAAGGGAGAAGCGAGAGGGGGGAGAGTGTGAGAGGAGAAGAAAGGGGAATGTAAGGGGAAAGAGGGAGTGAATGTAAGGGGAGAACAGAAAGAGGGGTAATGTAAGAGAGATGGACGGACAAGGGGAAATAGAGATGGGAGAGAGGGGTGGAGGGGTGTGTGTGTGTGAGGGATAGGGGGAAGAGACAGGGATGGACTGGGGGAGAAGAGGGTTGGGTCCCCCAGAATTTCACAATCTAGTTCTAGATTTTATTTCACTATTTAATTACAGGCGATAGTGCCTACTTTCTGAATCCTTGGCTTTCAACTCTTTTAGCCAACCTATCTACCCTATGGAAATTTCCATTAACATGTCCACAAGACCTGTATAGAAAACATCTTTGACCTATGTAAAAATTGCTTCGTGTCTTTACAGGTTTGGTGGAGTTGCTCTATGCTCCAGTTTACGAAACGTTCATAATGGGCTGCTTTTTCAGAACATAGCTGTATGGGATACTTGCTGTCATGGGGAATTACTAGCCTGAGAACATACAGTTGATGAATCTGTAGCTTACAGATGCAGCGCCGTTTTCGTGTGCGGTGCTGTACTCCACGCGGCATGAACACGGACAATCGCCCCAGGCATACGTGTTTATCACGTTTGCTTTGTTTGAATTTCATGGATTGTGTGCAATTAAATGCAATGAAATAAATTAACTGTAATGTGTACAGTATTGTGCTACTGTGTCAATTTCAGGTGTTTAAAAGCCACAACACTAAAATGCCATTTTATGCACTCGCTTGCACTCGTGTCTTAAGGCGGTACGGTTGGAAGCAATCCCGTGCCATGACATGAGTATTCCAAGGTATACACCGCATGATTTGTTAAAAAAAATGGCTCCTGCATCTGTATGTGGGAGATGCATGTGAGGGAGAAAAAAGCACCAGAGACTGCCATGCATTATTTTTGTTTATTTTTTGTTGTTACTTCAATGTTTTTTTCGCGCAAACTGGGGGGTGCGTGCCTGAGATTTTTTTTATGGGGGGGGGGGGCGCGGGCGGTTGCAGATGTCCCGCGCTCTTCCCCAAGGCATTTAAATTAAATGCTGGGGGACTGCACGAGGCCTCTGCAACCTCTATTTACCAAGATTCAGCCGGCTTCAGGATGTGTGACCATGGCAACCCTGCATCAAATGATGCAGTAGGGTCATGTGATGTCACGGTTTCCATGGTAACATCAATTGATGCGTTGCGTGCATGGAAAGGGGGAGGCAACAACAGAGGAGAGCAGGCAGGGGCACGCAGCAAAAAAAAGTTTGCGCACCCCTGTTTTAGGCAACATCTTATTAATTATTAATAATAATAATTAATAATATTAATATTAATATTGTTTCTGATTCAATATCAATATTGTATCCAATCCCTGCCATAAATGTAGTCCTGCATTCTATGAGTATTTTACCCAAAATTGTATGTAGTACACGAAAGTTCAATATACCAGACAATTACTATGTTTCATATAGATGGGAGTAATTGACTGGGATTTAAGCAGGCGATTTAAGTCGCTGTGCACATTGGCAATGCTCCAATTAAGCTGCAAATAGTGCTCAGCATTCAGCAAACACTTGACTTTTAACTGAATGTAATATAGGGTTAGCACTATAAGCAGGCATTTCTTGTATACACTATTGGCACATTGGCACAGTCGCAATCAGTATTTTGCTTTCAAGTGATTACTATTTCCAACTGTGTGTACTAATGAAGTGCTCAGATGATGGGAGTAATCAGTTGGGGTCTAAGCAGGCGATTGTTAAGTTGCTACACCGCCTGGCAACACTCCAATTAAGCTGCAAATAGTGCCCTGCGTTCATTAAACACTGGACTCTAAACTGAATGTAATATACACAGGGTTCAGACAGATAGGAAAAATGCTGCACTCCTTAAATTGTAAACAAAATTGATACAGTTACCGGTGCTCCAATGTTTGTACCAAAGCCTGTGATCAGTCCTGGATAGATGATAAAAGGAACAAAGGGCACAACGGATTTAGAATATCCAAACTCATTTATTGAGCCTCCAACTCTGCAACGGATACCACTATGCTGACTTCTCCTACCCTCGACCTTGGCTACATGACCTCTACTACTCTCACCTCTCCAACCCCGACCCGGCTAACCACGACCACACATCTGCATTCCGGACGCTACTTTGTTGCCCCAGGTCATGTGTATATATATCCCCACCTCGGCCTCGCGGGTCAGTCCAGTCTGTGGTGAGCACCCATTACCGATGCTCACCATTTCCCAAAAGGTAATCAGTATTTATTTATTCTGCTTTGTGGAAATGGTTTCCCTTTTGTGATACATGGCAAAGTTGTAATAACTAACAACAAATGCTATTTAAAAGCATGAGTATAGCACAAGATGGCACTGAACTTAAAATGGATAATTAAAAAGATAATTAGTTAATGGTTGTTCTGTTCCAATAACTGCTTTAAACTGAAAGTTAATTCAAGAGTGACTGATGGCTCTTAAGAGCTTGCCAGTGGGAAAAGAATTAACAGTAGAACATATGACACAGCTTCAAGAGGCTAGGTTAATACCCCCCCCCCCCTCCCGTCCCCCTCAGTACATTACATATGTGTGCTCTGGGAATTGAACTGTGCATGCCTCTTATAAATCCCTTAAGCTGTGTACTTTTGGCTGCTATCAAAGGCAGCAGTTAAAGTGTGCTCCCTGTTCAGTGCTGCTTGACTGCTGTCGACACACCTGTCCAGTGTAAGGATTGGGCTTCGATCCCACCCCCGTGATGCGTCCCTTGACGAGATGGGTGATGTGCCTCGCACTGAGGTTGCGCAAAGGCGCCGTGCGGACAGGCGTGAAGACACCACACAGATCCGGCTTAGGCTCCGCCCTCATGACACATCCGCGATGTCTCGGGTGACGTGCCTCACGTGGGGTTAACTCCATCAATTATTATCCCACATCTGCGGTACACTCTTCCCCTGCCTTCCAATGCACATGGGTTTGATTACTTATTACTCACAGCCTGGTGCAGCCCTGCCATTGGCTGTCACTCCTGTATTTGCTCAATTTTCCCTGCTCCAAGTTGGCTGAGCATAACCATAGCTTTGTGACGAAGTGCTTGCTTCAAACTTCTTGCTGCTTACCTTGCCTTGTGCATTCTGTCTGTGATCTTCACGTTGTACTTGGACCTCTGCCTTTTCTGACCCTTGACTGCGGCTTGTATTTGGACTACCACCTTCTATACTCCTGGACCACGGCTACGCACAACGACCATCCGACTTCTCCAATCCCAGACCACGGTGAGTACCATGACCACCCGACTTCTCCAACCCCAGACCATGGTGAGTATCATGACCATGCTAACCTCTCCTACCCTGACATGACTACGACTCTGCACTCCGGACATGGTTTCGCAGTTGTAGGTTGGTGTATTTTAACATCCCCACCTCAGCCTCGCGGTCCCGTCCTGTTTGTGGTGTGCACCCGTTACATCCAGATATGGGATTTATACGAATCTTGCTTCTAACCTCATAGTCCCTTCTTTACTTCCTCTCAGATTGTTTGTACCCTCTGCTCCCCATCAACCACTCCACACTCCACACACACACGTAAAAAAGTAACAAAACAAATCTATTTGTACATGAAAGTCTTGTGAAAAGATCTTGTAAATATGTTGATGTATAGACTTACTGTCTTTGTTCCATGACAAGGTGTGAGATTCCACCAGGGGAACACTTTGTGCCCCACGGTCCTGCCACAGGCATCCAACAGAATCACATTCTATAGTTTTGTAGGCTTTATTTATTTGAATTGCAATTAATTATGTGACTGGCAGATGGTACAGTACAGTGAATATCATTGTCCATGCTCACTGTGAGGCTATTGAAGGGCATAATAACTCATCAGGTATTTTTATGCTTTAACTGATTTCAGTGGGGGGCAATTGTTCAGGTTTAAAATAAATTATAATTGTTTGCTGTATCTTTTAAACATAAGACACCGTTAAATGTTGTATGTCTTTTCTATAAATTACCCCAGCAAAACAGAACTCAGCAATTCTGGCCTTTGCACACAAAGAAACTTATTTATTTATTTTGAAGATAAATACTCACATACAAAAAACAGTACAAAATGGCAATGATGCCTCAATAGGTTAGGATAATGTCAAAGATGGTTGCAGATTTTTCTTAAAGTGGTATTCTTCTATTGGATCTTGGTATTGTGATGTTAAATCCGTACCCTTATCTCTCCTGGTCTTTACGCGTCTCTAAGCTAAACCTGCTAGAGCGGCTGGATATTTATGCAGACAATTTACCCAGTCCTCTATCTTAACTTTAAGTATTATGTCCTAACATGGTATTTACATCTGTTGTTTCATCTTAACTCTTGATGTCATACAATATTTCCTTATGAACATATAAGGATCTCAAGGTTATTATCAGAAATTATTTTATCCGCTATACCAACGGCTGTCAATTGTAACTCAACTGTCATCCCCTGGGCTGTTCAAGCAACTTAAGAGCATTATATAACCGTTCTGAATATTCTGGTTGTTAGAATAGGTTAACAACTTGTCTTTTACTTAAAATACTTCCCTTGTAAATAAATCTAGGAAGATTTTCCTTTTCCAGAACTCATTTCAGTGTAAAAATAAATTAAACTTCTCTCCTTTACTTTGAAAGACACCTTTTCAACAATTGTCCCGCAATTATCATTCACATGCATGAATTTTAGAGGGAAACACAATTTCTTACAGACAGATATTATTTTCATACAAACACCCAGAGAGGAGGAAACATGGAAACAGCTTTACACTATTAATTTAAGGTCCTTCAATACTTCCCTCATTTTGTTTATAATTGGTTAACAAAGAGCAATAATTTAATTCAGACATTTCAAATAATTTTTAAGATGGGAGACACACAGCCTACTGGGACCCTTAGAAGCATCCCTACATGCTACAAAGGCCAATCCCGTGGGAATATTGGCAAACAATGGACCACATATAAATGGTCGTGTTCCCTACCAGAGTACTGTAAGTGTGAGTATGGTACAGTAGGATATGTGTGCAGAGGTATAACCAGGGAGACATAGATTTGGGAGAAATAAATATTCCCTCTCTGATCAGCATACACCTACCTAGTGCTAGAGAGATTTCCTGCAGTTTAAACAGGAGACTTTTCTATCTGACTAATGAGCCAGTGGTGACTGGCTAATTGTTTGTAGCTGATATTAACCAACTCCCTGCTGGACTCATCAGACAGATACAGGCATTCTATTTTGAGCCCTTTGAGACAGGGGTAATGGACCTGTCACAGGTACCTACTCTAATAATTGCATGTTGTATTATATTCAATGATATATACAATATACTGTAGTATTTTAGTTCTCTATTCCTGTTTGTATTTTTAGAGGGACACTAGCCAAGCTAACACACTCCTCCTGCTCAGGCTCAGCGGCGAGGAGTGCAGACGTCCTCCTTCACATCAGCTGCATGGGAACCATGAAGACCCACGGTGGCTGAAGGAGGGCTGTGGAACTATAAGAGGCCAGATGGGGACTGGAGGATATTGTACACTGATTCTGAGATAATCATTGTCGCTGTGTTGTATTAAGTGCTGTTTGCTGTTTTATTGCTTCATACAATAGCATGTACAAAAATCATGGAGTGTGTATTAACTTTTTTTTTTCTTTTAAAACTGCACCCAGAATTCCGTGTCTTTCTCCTCCAGTGTGAGCAGTGTATGTATGTATGTATGTGTGTGTATATATATATATATATATATATATATATATATATATATATATATATATATATATATATATATATATATATATATCCAAAAGAGGGTAACCAAAAAACTCCATTGAAACATTATCCAATGATGCCTCATAAGCAGAAAAAAAAATTCCTTCCTAACTCCATTAATGGCATTTAGATATCTCCCTAAATCAACATTCGGCCTACATTTAACTTATTTCATATATATCTTATACTTTTCCTTTATAAAAATATGTCTAACCTTTTCTTAAATATATTTTTTTGTATCTTCCATCATAGTTTCCATGGCTACAAAATTCAGCATTTTAACTACCCTTACTTTAAAGAACAATTTTTTTTTTGCTGCTGGTTAAATCTCCTTTAATACAATCTCAAGGAATGACCCTCCCTCATTTGTACTGCATAGCAATCAGAGGTGGGTATATTCTAAGATATCCTACCGTCAGAAGGGAGAACGTTTTAAAATAAACCTACAGTAGGTTACAGTATGCTACATAAAATGTGTACTAATTATGTAATCATAAGAAAAAATAGTTTTCAATGCGAGTTCGGATCCTTGATAAAAATGTATACTGTGCATTTAACTAAATCTTAGAACACATTTTTCTTTTAATTAAAAAAAAAGGCCCGCTGTGCTTTATTTTACATGCTATTTACATTAAATTACCTATGCAGTCTAAATTAAATAAAAATTCTGACATTTAGATTATTTCCCTTGCTTCATCATTTTCTAAAAGAATTAAATAATAACTAACCAAGGAACTTGAAATACGATACATGCATTACAATGCAAAGACATTTGCTGTTTCACTAGATTGTCATATAAATAACTCATGTTCAGAACTAAGAGTTTTATAACAAAATTATGGTCTACTGACTTCTTTGTATTTTAAATAAGATAAAGGAATATTATCCACGCAAATCAGGAATTTATTTATTACAAAAACAAAGTTTCAGATTCATCCGATCTTCATTGGACAGAAACAACATAAATGCATTATTATATTTTGTCATCGTGATTAAAAGAAAACCTACAATTTTAAACATATCTGTAATGCACAGCTGTGGCATGGCATTATGTATGCCAAATATTTTGGGCTTTCATATAATTGCAAAATGTGTAAGTTTCATCCAATTATGTTCTCTGCAGTCCGATCAATTCAAATTCAAACTGGAACCCTAAATAAGGAGTTGTACCAGAAATAAAGGACGTCGCCATGCATTCAAATGATGAGCATTTAAAAATGACATAGTAATCTGACATTACTGAATTTGCACGGCCTGCAGAGATATGGAAACAAATCCCAGAGGCTAGTTGAATCAACAATCATTGCTGTATTGATCACATTCATCCATCTTTAATGTTGTGATTTCAGGAAGAAATACGTGTGCATGATTTCACTAATATTGAAATTATGTTTTTAACAGTAATATTTGCATTACATTTATTATGTATATGATGATATCTTGTCAAACAATACTGTACGTTCAATCCCTTGTAACATCATCTGTCTTCTTCCACTTCAAGTCCTGTCACTTTTCCACTTGCATTTCATATATCCCTTTGCGCACTTTAAGCAAATCAAGAAACTAAAATGATCTTGTAGTGTTTTCACTGCATTTGAGTTTGGCTTGATGTCACATCACCAGTAATATTACTGGGATGAACTCATCCATTATTTACTGATTATAATTCTGCAGCTTGCCAAAATAATGTACAGTGTATTACAACTAATAAGATTTACTTAAGCTTGATATTTGGACAAGATAAAAATAACTGGGAACCTATTTGCAGTACCACATCTTTGTTACAGTAGATCAAATCTACACTGCCCTACACTGTGCTAAAATGAAAAAGGAATATTTATGAAATGCATTACCCTTTGAGTGCTGGAGGGGCCACAACGCCAACATTCATGGCCCCACCAGCTCATTGCGCCTCTAGAAAATGAGCTAAAAAAGACATGATGAAACCATTACATCATGAGTCACCTGGAGTGCCCGACTATTTGTAAATAGTAATTGTATCTCCTCTTCGGTGCTATATTTCTAATGTAAACAATCCTAATTTGGATATTTTTTCGTCATAAATTAGACCTTCAATCCCCTTGATTAATGTGCTTGGCAATGTCTTCCTGTCCCCTATGACAAACAAGAGGGTTCACCTTGGAACCTAGCCACCCTCTCCATTGCACCTATCCTCATTAACACACTTAATAACCTGCCTTATATATGAATGACTTGCAGCCCTGTAAGCCATAGAACCAACACACATGAAGCAAAACATAAAAAATATATATCAAACCACACATTACAATTAAGTGGTTATTAATCCCTTGAGTGCCAATGACCCAGTGATGGCCAACAGCAATCAAAAGCCACCCTGTCTCATGACACAGGCTCCACATTGACAAATGACCTCAAATGATTGAAAAGTCATTTTCTTTCTCAATTTCTTTAAAATATGAATATTGTATTTTTTTTTTGGTCTGGTGCCTTTGTCCACATCTTCTCCCCAATGACAGTGGCAAAAAAGTTGTACATCTCTAGTTGTTTGGAGTGTTGGGGTAGGTATGGGGGAAGGCGCCCAAGAGGGGGTTATTAAACCCCTTGGGAGGTGGGGGGTTAATCTATTGCTTACCATGGAGACTAGTACTGCTGCATTGAAAAGTGGTAGGAATTTTGTTTAGTCTTTTAAATCATATTATGCCGATCAATTTTATTTTGCTATGTATTTGAAGCCAATCACTTATCAATAGGATTAAAGCAGCAGTCCAGGCTGCCGATTTAATTTTTTTTATTTACATTTTTTCCCTTCAATATGTGCATCAATACAATCCACACAATGATAAGTAATTAGCTAAATTGCAGATCGATCCGTTCTCCTGTGATCGATCGGCGAAGTATCACCTTGGGGGTTCACTAAATTGCTGCAGAAGAGTATTGACACAATATCTGAGAGTTTGTAAATGGTTGCTATAGAAACAAAAAAGGCTTATTACAGCCTCCGCTTCTACGTTGGGTGGGTCCCGCTTGGATGGTACCACCTTTAGGAGTCTCTTTGGTAGCAGGTGTCTGATCCCAGACCACCTGTGAACAGGATACCACCATGTCTGTGTCCCTCACTTTCAATGCTACAGGGGCAGTGTCCGTATCTATGGGCCTGTCCCTACAGCAAACACAAGCTTAAAGGAGTCGGGGCCTAATGGGGATTTTTTGGCCTAGTGCAGAAGCCACAGACCCCAGCACACACTACCTACCCCTTCCAAGTACCAGCTCCGACTGCTTAAAAAGTCCCAGTGCGCGAAATGTATCTCATTCCTGCAGGGGGGATACTGCAGCCATATTGGCTGGATCGCGCCATGTGAGCTGCAACCCCAATGGCTGCTGGGGTTTGTAGTCCCCATTGGAACCTTTCAGGCTAATGGCTGCCGCTCCGGGGGTCCCGCTGTGCATGCGCGAGAATTAACAACTTGGCGGCGCCCTGCTATGGGAGCCGCCGGCGACTCAGTCGCCCTACCTGTACTTCCACCTGTACTCCCGACATAGCGCACACGTGCCAGGAGGTAAGGAGCTACTGGGAGCCATATATGTAGCCAGGTCATCTGGTAACTACTATTGTGCCCTTGGACTGGCAGTAAACCCTGGTACAGTCAGGTTGCCAGTAGTTGATATGGGGTTTTCCCCCTCTTAGGAACTGCATTTGAGTGACAGCGGCAGGTGGTATCTTCAGGCCTGGGCATGACCAATCATGAGCCAGAGCTGTTGGCCTCCCCCTGGCAGTACTTAAAGGCAGAACCACCCTAAATTTAGTAGTGTCATTCCCCCACTGTGGAAAGCAGGTCACACAACTGGGAGCCTGAAATTGGAGCCTTCCCTTGTGCTCTTCCCTCCGGGGAGAGTGAGTGTGTACCATACCTCTGCCTCTGCTAGGGAGGTGGTGAAGAGCTATGATGGCGGCGGGTGCCCTTGGCCTGTAGTGGTGGTCCAGGGACCATTCTGCAGTGAGAGAACTGCTTCAGGCAGAAGCCTGCCATGTAACTGTGCTGTACAGAAGGCCATAAACCATTCCTGTTGTTATATAGCTCCTGCCTGGTGCATGACCTTACTGGGGAGAGAGGTAATAGTTCTACCGTGGAAGATTTCCTTCAGTTCCTGGAGCATGCGGCAGATGGAGGCGCTGCACTGCTAAAGAGATATGTGGGGTATGAACCCCAGAAGCCTAGTCCTATGTCCCCACTACCACCGGCGGATGACTCAGCCCTCCTGTTACCAGCAGGTATATGCACCATATACTGTAGTAAAGGACAAATCTCCCACCGGGGAGGGGAAACACTGTTACATATATATTAGTGTTATCTACTTCTAGAAAGCACAATTACATTGATTTTGTTATAGTCTTCCCCATCACTAAAATCTGTCAACACTCACAGTTCTGCAAGTTGAGTATATATTAAGTGTGTTTTTTCCCCCCTAAATATGAGGTATTATGTTACAAGTGCAAACATATTTGATTTATGCAGGGATATATTTACCTTCATATGGCATATTTTGTTAAAATCTAAAACAACTTGTCAATCTCTAATTGTGTCAAGGATAATGTGCTTGTTAGACACAGTTTGTCCCCAGGATCAGTTCTGATCAATATGTTTTCTATCTCACCTCCAATACGAAAATGTAAATCAAACTTCAAAGAATACAGTAGAAAAATAAAAATGTTTTGTTATATTTGCATTTTATAGCTTTAATAACGCCAAACTACTCGAACTTCAAATAGCCTATGTTTGGTGACACCTATATTCGCTCTATGAAATATTCTTTGTTGTTATATTACTAACATAAAAACCATGCTTAGAATAGTGCCTTGACAGGATAAAACTGTACACTCTGAAAAAGTGGAAACTAAGCTTAAAACTAAACTTCTGAATTATTCACATAATATAATATGAGAGATGTGGAAAAATAATTGCCTTGTCATTCTAAAGGACTTTTAAAAAATGTTGCACTTATCCAATTTTACGCAAACTGCATTAGAGATTACTAATTAAATACGTTGAAACTATTTATTAATTGTTAATGGATTCTAAGAAAAATTTTGTTCAATGACCTTTAGTATCCATGAATGATTAGCTCACATTAAAGGTGAAAGAGATATAAGGTGGAACAAAATTATATATACAGGTACTTCAACTTTAAGATAGTTATAGGACAGAAAAAAAAATATACCTCATAATAGATACCATGTACTTGGATATATAGATCACTTCATTTTTCATTGTTGCAGGAATACTGATAAAAAAAACAGCTACATAGGTAACCGGACTTGCCTATATTAAATAATTTAAAAAAATGTGTATTGTACATTGTTTTGGTGCAATGTAGTTTGTTAGTATGTGTCTATTATTTACAATCTGCTTCAAATATCACAATATTTTAATATGGTCAAACACTTACTCCTTTGGATCACATGGTTAATGTCATCACAGATCAGGCACTCAAACAAGTGGAAGAATTAACTACAAACGTCAGAAATCCATAAAACTGACAGTAATCAATACAATATCATTTATAACTCATTATGCTCAGTAAAGCCACTCTAAAATCTCCTGAAAATGTTATTGCACCTGTTATTGTGTGATTAGTTTGCAACTTGCATGACTTGGCACGTCACCTCTCCATTTGTTACTGATTATAAACGGAGCCAGTCAATTTGAATCAATTGCACAAAGAATCCCTAAGTGCTAAAACTCAAGATCAAATATAATGAAGGAAAGGTGGGCCTCAATATACTATTGCATGCTCACTAAAAATATAATGTAAACTACCAGAGGATTAGATTGTGCCTTGACAGGAAGTTATGCAGCATTTTAGGCTGTGTGTTTGCAGAATTTTAGGCTGCTTTGAGTTCATTTAGAAATCAGTTGAGTTAAATTTAGAGATTGGAATTGTGTGGAGATGTTGCTTTTGGTAAAGCCAATTTGGGTTAAAATCACTAAGAACTAACAGTTCACTATTTCCATTCAGAGAAGAAATATTTCTACAAAGTTTGTCACTTCAGATAGGGAATGCAGTGAGGCCTTAAGAGGGTGACAGATGCAAGCAATAATAATATGAAAAAAGAAGGCACATTCTACTAACTACTTTTTCAATTGAGGATGAGCGACATTGGTTCTTGAGCATCACAAAATTCAAGTAATTCTCAGAATAAAATGATAACTCTCCTCCTCTCTTTTACCAAACTTTAAAACAAAAAATAGAATATCACGCAACGAAGATACTGTAGATGCATTACCAGTTTTGGGAAACCATGTTAAAGTAACAATGATAGCTTTAGGCTTATACAAAAAGCACCATACTCTTAGTTCATCTAATTTGAGAGGTTGGCTTTGAATCTCTATTAACGTGCCAAAGCCTATCTTGTTTTTTACATCTGTGTTAAGCTCATGGAATCTTTGTAAATCAGTATCGTTGTCCTGAGGAAGAGAGGAGAATTCTCGAAAGCTTGTCTTATAATATCTATTGTTAGTCCAAATAAAAAAGGTATCACCTACTACTGAAGTACTCATTTAATCTGCACTATCACAACTGGACTAACACGGTTATTTCTACTTAATTCAATTTAGAGCAACAAACATTTTAGAATTTGGGGGGAAGAAGTGGGGTTCAAATTACTTTTGTACGTAACAATTTTCAAAACTACATTAGAAACAATTCCACATACAGTATGTATTCACTAGTGAGAGGGGACCCACTTCTCCCTTAGTATGAAAGTGTTATCTAAAATATTTTACCATTCCTACCACATGGAAGTCTGCACTCTGTAAGAAGCAACTTCCCTAATAATACAAAAATCACTGTGAGTGTACGAAGCGCTGTACAAATAGATTTGCAGGCTCAATAAGTTCCTGTCGTATAGAGCTTAAAATGCCATTTTAGGGCCTTAGGCACAGGGAGATAGCGAGTTGCCCAAGATCACAAGGAGAGCCGGCACTGGGACTCGTGCTGCATTCACATGCTTCAAAGCAGTGACATTAGCTTCTCCTTCAAACTATCCTTCAAATGATTTAGATATTTATGGGCCATGTTATACAATATATTTCACAATGTTTAACAAAATAAAGACATGTGATTGGTTCATATACTCTGTAGGAAAATTGAGTTTATGTAGAAAATAAGAATTATGTTATGCTTATCACAGCAAATAATAAAAATACCACTTATGAGCATACAGTATTCACATGTCTTAGATGTAATCGATCCACAACTCTGCCTTTCCCATTATCTCTTAGACCTCGTCCCCACTGCTCGCAGCTGCATGTGTTGTGGCATGCACGACGCGAACAAGATACTGCCTTCTATGGGGCCGGCTCCAAATACTGCGGACTTGCAGAAAGCGCAATGCACGACCACCAAATTTTGTCTTTTGGTGCGGCTGCGGAGCGTTTGCCATGTCATGGTGACGGCTCGGCCAATGAGGGAGAACTAGCTGCATGACGTCGTGGCCGTGCCCCCACCACGTCCCCGTCATGCCTCCCCTTCCCGAGTTATCTGAAGTCCTTCAATTCACTTGAATGCAGGGAACAAGTGCCACCAGGCACCCCATCGCGTATGTGATGCATGCACTGGGGCCGTAGCCTTAGCATACAATGCTTCACTGCAACCTGGGATTCTGGGTAATGATATGTAAATGAACACTCATTAAAAATAATGCTTACTTCAAAAGATATAAGGTAATTGTAATAATGCTGCATGTACATATACAGTACATAAAGAGACATAATGCAAAAATAGAGAGATATGACAGATGTAAAATTCCCTTGGACAAAACTGGGCAATTATTTTTCTGTAAATATTAATTGGATTAAATTTCCAATGTAAACATTTTTTAAAGAAATCATTACTTGCATTATTGCTAAAAAATAGTATCAATGCATTCTATAGTACTTTACCATGTAATGCATTTCTCTTTTTCATGTTGCCATTTAAAATACGTAAAGTGTTTTTCTGTGTAAGACAAAAAGTAAATTGCAACATATAAATTAAACAAACACAAGACACAAGAATACTGTTTCAGCATAACTCAGGTATAGATCACTGTCACTGACAATGAAAGCTTCCAATATGGATCGCATGGATCATCAAAAAGAGTTAAGTAGCTTCAAGATCAAATGAGAAGACAAGCACAAATTGTGCAGAGTCTTCAACATTCATATGTACGCATAGACCTTAACCTGGCTTGTGCTGGAGACATGCAAGCTTGACCAAATTCAGTTCGCCCATGCTTCATTTTAACTTTTACAAAAGTTTTAAAATGAATAATTTTTAAGCAAAATTAATTAATTTTGCCAAAAAGGAATCTTTTACACCCTGAATTATGGGTTTTGCTGGAGAGAAGAGAGATAGGTGTCCTATTCAGTAGAGTACCTACTGTATTGTCTATATGCCTCCCAAAACTATCTGACACACTCTCTCCACTAGGGGGCATACAAGTAATTTAGAGAATCAGCATGTCAGTATCACATGCTTTGTTGTGAAAAAAATAATATATATTATTATTATTATTATTATCCTTTATTTGTAAAGTGCCAGCATATTCTGTAAAGTTGTACAATGGGGATACAAAGTTATGTATATTACACAAGAGAATGACATACCAAAGTATGACAAACAAGTACAAACAGAAGTGATGAAGTCATATACGTGTGTGTATAATTATTATAATTTTTTCTAGCTTTTGGATACATATTGAACAGTGTTAACTTCCACATAACTCCCTTCAGAGAGTTGTGCCTGCAGAGGAACTCAGTGTGGACGCGCACCCCAGACGCAGGTCTAACCCCACACGTGGACGCGAACCTGTATTTCTTCATGCTGCTCTGACGTTCGTCTCTGATTGAGTGACAGTGATATTTTACCAGTGTACAGTACCATATCCTTTACTTGTTTTTATTCTGAATCTAGTGAGTGTCTGTAATCTACAGTACATGTCATCTGGTATTTTTATTAAATTGCTTTTACACATTACGCTATGGGAGCCGCGCTGTCTTCTTTTGTTTTGTATATATATATGTATATATATATATAGAGGTATCAGTACCGTGTTAGCCGAGCTTCAATAATCAAAAAATAAATCACCTTTTGGTGAACCCTCTGTATTTGCTCTCGTGAAGTCTTCTCTTTATGGCAGACTTGGATAATGATATGCCTACCTCCTGGAGAGTGTTCTTCACTTGGCTGGATGTTGTGAAGGGGTTTTTCTTTACCATGGAAAGGATCCTATGATCATCCACCACTGTTGTCTTCCGTGGACGTCCAGGCCTTTTTGTGTTGCAAATCTCACCAGTGCGTTCTTTTTTCTCAGAATGTACCAAACTGTTTATTTGGCCACTCCTAATGTTCCTGCTATCTATCTGATGGATTTTCTTTTTTTTTAGCAGCCTAAGAATGCCCTGTTTCACTTGCATTGAGCGTTCCTTTGACCGCATGTTGTGGGTTCACAGCAACAGCTTCCAAATGCGAATGCCACACCTTGAATCAACTCCAGACCTTTTACCTGTTTAATTGATGATGAAATAACGAAGGAATAGCCCACACCTGTCCATGAAACAGCTTTTGAGTCAATTGTCCAATTACTTTTGGTCCCTTGAAAAAGAGGGGGCTACATATTAAAGAGATGTAATTCCTAAATCCTTTCTCCAATTTGGATGTGAATACTCTCAAATTAAATCTGATAGACTGGTCTTTAACCCCATTTTCATTATTTTATGGCAACTTGAATTTATTTTGATACACAGCCAAAATAACAGAACTTGTATCAGTGTCCAATTATTTCTGGACCTAAATATATATATATATATATATATATATATATATATATATATATATATATATATAAAAAGATGAACAGCCGGCACTCCAATGAAGCACAATAGGGTAGGTGCATGTCCCATAATAAGTAGATAAAATACGATACCGTTCGCAAGGGAATCAACAGACAGCACTCAGGTTAAGATTTGTACAATAGATATTGTAGAAAAGACACAAATCACCAACATTTCGGACCCACAAATGGGACATTCCTCAGGGTAGGACCCTGAGGAAGGTCCCGTTTGTGGGTCCGAAACGTTGGTGATTTGTGTCTTTTCTACAGTATATATTCTATATTCAATAACCTGAGTGCTGTCTGCTGATTCCCGTGTGTATATATATATATATATATATATATATATATATATATATGTATATATATATATATATATATATATATATATATATAATACAATTACATAAAGTAATGTATAGGTCTGGGCCTCTATGAAATGGAGAGATTTTCCTGATTCCTTACCTATTATAATTACCGCCTTGCTTTACCCCCTTGATGCCAGGGGAGTTTCATGCATCACAACATAATTAATCGCCTTTACAAACCTCCATCTGTATAGAAAATAGCAACATACAGCACAGTACTGTACATACTGTATACTAGATACTAGTCGCGCCGAACTTCCACCATTTTCCTGATTCACTCTGACGGTGGCACGCAGGAGCAGGCGAGGAGAGTGGGTCCCAAACCGGAGGAGCAGGTGATGTAGCAATGTTATCCCCCTGCACCGGTTGATTCTGTGACCCTGCATAGCTCCCTCGTACCACTCCAGTGTCTGATACCTCCAGACCTGTGTAATTACACTGAAGCACACGACAGACTCCCTGGCACTTAGATATTTATCATTCTGTTGCCGAGGAAGAGGAAAGTGAATTTGGTTTATTCACATGTTGTAAATTAGGTGATCTTCAGTGATTATCATCTCTGTCAGCATGTTAGAGCATATTATTAGGGTGCGTTGGGGTGCTGCAGGGCCCCCTGGATTTATACAATTGAACATTATGGTAATGTAGGCAAGTTATTGATTTTGTATATGCAGCAAAGTGAGGGCTATTTATCAAAATACTGAAAATTGTATATAGTATCCCCTCACATGTAAATGTGTGAAATACAACTAATTTGCCAATTGTTTTGATTCAGATGCATAAAAAGTGTCAGCAACTTAAAATCTGATGGTGTTTTGCCCTTGAATAAAGGGAGAAAATGATGGCTCCACATGCAAAATGTGTGTATGTTTGTATATATATCGTTAGGGCTCTACAATTACATACATATTATAATAAAGTAAAATATAAGTCAATAAGTCAATGCGAAGTAGGCAAAAGACACACTGATAATAATGGAAAGACCAAAAGACAGAAACCAGACCATAGTTTAGTATCTTTAGTGCGAATAAAACAGCTGCAGAGCTGTCAGACACACTTCTCATCTCACTCATCTCCTCCCTCTCTTCGGGCATTAGAGCAACAGGAGGAGAGTTACAGAGGTTGGAGGGAAGCATCTGGTAGTTCCTTGAGAGACCATCTGCTGCATCTGCAACAACTAGGGCAGCCGACAGCTTTCCTGGGGCCCAAGACTAGAGTTTCAACTGGGGTCCACCTCTTTCTTACCCCGCTATGCCCCCTCCCCCCTTCACTGGCTCACTCTCCCCATCTTACACTCTTCCTCTCTCTCCCTCCTCTCTCTTACTCCCCACCATCTTTCGCTCACACATTTTCCCTCACCTTTACCACTCAATGCCCCCCCATCTCTCACTCAATCCCCCACTGGCAATGGACACTCACAAACTCCCCCTTCTCCCCCCCCCCACACACACAAACAACTCACCCATCAAACAGATAACTACCACTTCAATTGTACAGTACACGCCCACAGTACAATTGAAGCCCTCACAATAACCCCCAACAATACACACACAATTTGACCCCCCCACACACACAATACCCCCCTCCCCAAATTCCAACCACAGTATACACTCCTCCCCAATCTCCACCACAATATATATACACACATATTTGCCTTGGGAGTGGAAGGCATCCAGTGCTACTGTATGCCGGTTCAGTGTGCAGATTTGAAAGTTTGGCTAGATATGGAATATATACTATATATACTGTATACACACAGGCTTAACATCAGCATGGGAAACCTTTCCGAGGTCAGTGTTGCATATTATTGTACATGCTGATGGCTTTTGTTTTTTATTAATGGTTAGAGGAATAATCAAGTTTGCCTTGAGAAATCGTGAGAGCGAAACATACGTCGGCAAGATGTGACGTCTCCTCTTGATGGCGTCATTGGGATTACTATCCTGGCAACTACTCTGATCATCCGCTCACCCTGAGTGCTCCATTTTTTATCCTGATTTTAAACCTCTTTTTTCCTCTATCATGTTTGGCATCAGTCCTAGCATATGTACTATAACCTACACCGTTTTACTTGTTTACCTCATTTGCTGCTTGGGTCCTTAATTCTATATATCTATATTAAATTATCATCCACCTGACCTGGGTCTGCATGATTCCCGGTTCCGGTTGGCATAAGCATAGGGTCTCCCCCTACCTTGGAGGCTCGATGAAGCGAGGAATCGCTGTGGGCGATTTTCCCTTGATCAAAGAGGGTTGGCTGGTATCACTGCTGCCATTGGTGATAGGAGTAGCGAGTTTCTACCCAGGATGGCACTGTTCCCCGTTTGTAGTATTAACCCTTATTGCTTCCATTAGCAATGTGTGTGCTCATAGGCTTAATAGGATGCCAATACAGGCGTACCTTACGCCATCAGGGACACTCACTTCAGCCGCCTTTGATCCATATATTACTGCCTGCAGCAGAGGCACATCAATCCTATACGGGTGCCCTGCCCTGATACGGAAGCATATGACTGGGTTTACCTTGCCACTCATACTTGCAACATAGTATCTACATATATTGCTACAAAAGGCTACACTCTGCCAAGCATATACACAGAGCTACTTATTTGCAACATACACGCCTCAATACATATTGTCTGCTATTGAGAAGCTGCGGACAGACGAGACCTGATCAGCAACTTGTTCTTTTAAACTTTTGCTTGGTTACTGTTTACCACTTAGGTGCTGGGTACTCACCTATCACTTGTGCAAGTGTCACTGTCGCCTTGAACTATATTTTATTTGATAATTTTGAGTATAAATCCTAATAAACGTCTACCATACAGCCACGGTGGGATCAGAGTGCTTCTGCCCATGGGAATTCTTTCTCTTTCTAGTTTACTATTACCTTTTCCCTCTAGAAGCACTTCCAATACCATCACATTTCAGGCTGTAGCGAGGGTCTCCCATACCCCTTCTCCTTGTATTTAATAGTGTGAACAACCTTTAGTTTCAAATGGGATAAACTTGCTTGTTAGGACACTTACAGTACAATAATTTAATAAAAAACATGCCTGACATCTATGAACCACCATTATATCTTTTATTTTACGTTGTAAAAAAAACACTGCTTTTTTTGATCAAGTAACATTTAATTATTAAAAATAAAGTCAAAACAAAATGCCGGTGTTGCTCAGTGGGTATAGGTACTGGCTCTGAGAAGAATTATACTGACTTGAAACAGGAGATCCTGGTTCAAATCCCTGTGTCAGCTCCTTGTGTGATACGTCACTGTATCTCCCTGTGCCTTAGGCACGAGAATTCGATTATAACCTTCACAGGGCAGGGAGGGACTCTTTGTGCCTGCAAATTGTTGTGTACAATGTCAGTGTTATATATTTGTGTTTTTGCTTGTAATCAACGCCTCGAAAAAGTTTCTCTTTCAGAGCTGCACTGTCACTTATAGTTGCACTTATATATTGTAATGTTTTTGAGTCACGGCACATTTTTTCACTCAATGTGTTATTTGTGCTGATGTTTTTCCTTGCTTACACTATCTATGAAAGAAAACATATGCATATAAAGATGCAATTGAAAAAGAAAATAATCCTTAAGATAAAATACTCAATGCTGGAGAAGAGTACAGCTCTATTCAATTAAAGGGAACGGAATTTTTCTACAGCATGGGAATGAAATCTTCACAGCATGATACATAGGGGCTTTTGTCGATCTGATCACTAATTTAATATAATTATGCATACTTTAAAGTATCGATCCGTTCCGTTCTCCTGTGATCGATCAGCGATGATTCTGTTCGGGGGTTCACTACATGGCTGTCAGTGCAACAGAAAACCACCAAAGATATAAAGTTCTGTGGGGAAGATCATGTGACCAGGCATTCACAAGATACAATTGGTGTACTGCTAGAGAGAGAGCTTTGTAAATCATTGCTATAGAAACAAAAAATGCTTGTTACATTATAATACATTCAAAATGTAATTCAGAGATGTATTTTTTTTTAAATGCTACAAATATTTTCTCATCGTATAGAACTGATTTATTAAACAAAAACACACATGTAGGATATTGTTTGGTCTGCAGCATTAAAGAGGCAATCCAAGCCGCCTGGGTCTTTTTTGCATTTGGATTGAATTAGAGTGTCTCCAGACCTGAACACAATGAATTTCAGATCCGGAGATCCCGCTTTCAGAGATACTCGCCTTTGTAGGGGGTGACGGTAGCTGCTCGGCTGGACACATTGTGGGGATCAGGTAATGGCGGCGGTCCTAGCTGCTGTGTCATGCGGGCCAATAGGAGGCTGTGATGCCATCTGGTGCGGCTTGCTATTGGCCAGCGTGACTGGGGGCTTTAAACAGCACCGACATACCGGCACCGCATACAGAGGTAAGTATCTCTACAAACAGGGGGTCCCGCTAGCTGAATTTTATGGGGTTTAGCTGCAGAGACCCGCTACTTCAATCCTGTGTAAGAAAACAAACAAACCAAAAACAGTGCTTGAATTACTCCTTTAACACCCACTTCGTATGAAAAAATGGGTCACTGGCCCATTCAATGTTAAATACTATTTTCACTTGTTCATGGCTTCATGTAGAGAGCTTGTATTCAGATGACAAATTGATGATTAATTATGCAGAGGGTTTATATTTTATATTTTGTGTTTGCAAATTATTAAAATGTATCATTTAAATAAATGTAATTTATATTTAAATGTATACATTGTAAGACAAGAAATGAACAAAATATGAAAAAGAAAACAGTACACTAAGACTAGTTGAATATATACTGTATATGCTAATGGTAAACTTTCCATTTTATATGATATATTTAAAGTTAAAATGAATGCTTCTATTAACTCATATTAATGTCAATTGCCTGAAATGGAAAGTTGATTTTTATTTGTCCAGATAATTCAGAGCAGAGGCCAAGCTGGTGCTTCGTGCTTATGTGTGTATTTCTTTGACATTTCCCAGTAAAAAAATCCAACCTTTTTCTTTAGAAAAAAAGGCCATTTTTAAAATGCTCACCGCCCTACACATTATAATCTGACTCACTTATTGCAAAGTGCCCAACCCTGTGAGGTATACAAAGAGAGCCACAGGCATTTCTGCCTTCATGATGTAAAAGCGCCTTACCAAAGGTTTATGGATGGCCTTAATTAATTTGCTTTCCGCCTTCAAAATATTACATACATTTCTAATGTTTGTTCCAGAGTTTCTGAAACATAACATCACATTTGTATTATTATTTAAAAAAAATTATGAATTATAACAAAAAAGAAAACTATGCATTGAATGAAGTGAAATAAACTCCGAATTATGCTAGTGCCTGGTATCCAGTGAATAAAGTTTGGTATGTACAGTACTAGATTATTTCTACAATATCATAGCCTTTTTCTTGTTATTTATGATGAAGGGAGGGGTGGGTAAAAATCCTGGGTGCATGCTGGCCTAAAAATTCCCTCGTGGTGCGGCAGTTCCGATGTGGACAGCTCAGTCAGCACTGTGCTGCCAAGTCCAGTCAGGACTGGGGAGCAGGGCTCAAGGGTGGGAAAGATGGGAGGGGGGCAAAGCCTGATGATGGGAGCGCTCCATGACTATACCTGCTCCCAGTGGAGCTAAACTGCGTGTGTGTGTGCAGGTTCGGTGCAAGGGTTTATGGCGCCCTAGGTGAACTTTTGGCTTGCGCCCCCCCACACACAATTAACTTTCTGATGTGTTTTTATATCTAACTGAAAATTTTAAATGGTGTACATAATATAATCCTTTATGCACCCCCCCATCTCTCTCCCCACTCTCTGTCATTCTCTCTGTCATTCTCTCTCTTCCTCTCTTCATCCTTCTCTCCCCCTTCTCTCTCTGTCATTCTCGCACGCTCCTCTCTATGACATTTGCTCTCCCTGCTCTCTGTCATTCTCTCCCCCCTTCTCTCTCTGTCATTCTCCCTCCCCCTCTCTCTCTCTGTCATTCCTTCTCCCCCCGCTCTTGCTCAGTCATTCTCTTTCCCCCTCCCTCTGTTATTCTCTTCTATCTCATTCATTCCCTCTCCCCCCTCTCTCTGTCACTCCCCGCCCCTCTCTTTTAGTCACTTCCGCCCCTCTCTCTCAGTCATTCTCTACTCCTGATTGGCTGCATTACCCAGCAGCAGCAGTCAATCAGGATGGAGAAAATTGCCCGGCCCCATAGCAAAGGCACTGCACTGGGAGATTGGGGAAACCCCCTCACTAAGCAAACTAGTAGCTGGCCCCCTAAAAATTCCTCTGCCCTAGGCGGCTTCCTAATTGGCCTAATTGTTGAACCTGCTCTTTGTGACTCAGTGTGTGTGTGCTGTGTGTGTGTGTGTGTGTGTGTGTGTGTTGTGTGTGTGTGTGTGTGTGTGTGTGTGTGTGTGTGGTGGCTATCTGTCTCATGTGTTTGTCTTAGTTTGTGTGTCTCAGTGTGTCACACTTCCCTTCCATCGGTCACCCTCGCCCCCCTTCTTCTCCACCTCCATTGCAGGCTTCATGTTTCATTGTCTGTGTTACAGATACTCACACTATCTGTAACGCACACTCAGTTAAAGCCAGCGACGGAGGGGGAGGGGCCATGCGTCCCATGACAGGCAGCCCCCTCCCCCACCCCCTGTTTAACCCAAGATCTGGCTCCTAACAATGTGGGCTGGCTCCTTGTTTTTTTATATTTTTGACCACCCCTTGATTAAGGCCACTAAATATGCTGTGAAGCTGATTTTCTTTATTAGATAAGCCACTGAATATAATGTGTTTGAAATTAACTTAGAGGCTTCCGTGAAATGTAGAAATGATTTCTAACTTATTGAATGGGGGTCTACAGTTAATCAGATCAGAATATTCACATAAGGAATTCTACATGTTTTATCTATGGGGTAGAGTCATTAACCTCTGGTATGGCTTATTGTAGTTCTATAACTGTGCTAACGGCCATTGATTTGAATTGCAGTTAACATGGGATTGTGGTGTGTTAACACATACTAGAAGTTAGTGAAACTCCCCATATGTATCAAGGTATAACTGGAGCAGTTCTATGGTAAACATTTGCCTAAGAATTACACTGTTGCCTTGATAGATAAGCGACTCTTCTTACTATTATGCTCATTTTACAGTAGGATATGAAGTGAGGGAAGCCCAGACGTTATAAGCTGTGTGCCTTACAAGCTTACACAAGCCTTACACAGCCTTATAACCTTCTCCCCCCTCTCTTGCTCAGTCATTCTCTTTCCCCCTCCCTCTGTTATTCTCTTCTATCTCATTCATTCCCTCTCCCCCCTCTCTCTGTCACTCCCCGCCCCTCTCTTTTAGTCACTTCCGCCCCTCTCTCTCAGTCATTCTCTACTCCTGATTGGCTGCATTACCCAGCAGCAGCAGTCAATCAGGATGGAGGAAATTGCCCGGCCCCATAGCAAAGGCACTGCACTGGGAGATTGGGGAAACCCCCTCACTAAGCAAACTAGTAGCTGGCCCCCTAAAAATTCCTCTGCCCTAGGCGGCTTCCTAATTGGCCTAATTGTTGAACCTGCTCTTTGTGACTCAGTGTGTGTGTGCTGTGTGTGTGTGTGTGTTGTGTGTGTGTGTGTGTGTGTGTGTGTGTGTGTGTGGTGGCTATCTGTCTCATGTGTTTGTCTTAGTTTGTGTGTCTCAGTGTGTCACACTTCCCTTCCATCGGTCACCCTCGCCCCCCTTCTTCTCCACCTCCATTGCAGGCTTCATGTTTCATTGTCTGTGTTACAGATACTCACACTATCTGTAACGCACACTCAGTTAAAGCCAGCGACGGAGGGGGAGGGGCCATGCGTCCCATAACAGGCAGCCCCCTCCCCCACCCCCTGTTTAACCCAAGATCTGGCTCCTAACAATGTGGGCTGGCTCCTTGTTTTTTTATATTTTTGACCACCCCTTGATTAAGGCCACTAAATATGCTGTGAAGCTGATTTTCTTAATTAGATAAGCCACTGAATATAATGTAAGAAAGTCAAACCGCGCTCTTGCTTCCTAACAGGATCTCGTAGTGGATCAACTCTTCCCTCTTGCAGCTGATGTGATGTGAAGGCACCCCTCCTCCACAGGTCCCGTCGCAGGATGGCTCCAAACGCGGGCAACAGCAGGGAATAAAACACAAAAGCGCACCGAGGGCAGCTAGAAGTCAGCCCACAGGTGTACCTACCCCCAGCTGTCCCATCAACAACCAGAGACCCTTCTCTGGGAAACCGGCATTTGAGGCGGGCTACTATTCACGGGTCCTGCGAGAAGCTGCAACCCGGAAGTAAGAACTATATGGTGCTGAGCCAGGCAGCCCCAGCACATGGGTCTACCTTGTAAGCCTCTGCACCATCTCTTTATGCCCAGGACACCACCAGGACTGTTTCCTCTGCACCTTAATACTGGATGTACTTACCCTTATATGTAAGTTTTTATTGTTACTACTACTAACATGTTTTAATTAAATCTTGACCCTCGGTGCGCTTTTGTGTTTTATTCCCCACTGAATATAATGTGTTTGAAATTAACTTAGAGGCTTCCGTGAAATGTAGAAATGATTTCTAACTTATTGAATGGGGGTCTACAGTTAATCAGATAAGAATATTCACATAAGGAATTCTACATGTTTTATCTATGGGGTAGAGTCATTAACCTCTGGTATGGCTTATTGTAGTTCTATAACTGTGCTAACGGCCATTGATTTGAATTGCAGTTAACATGGGATTGTGATGTGTTAACACATACTAGAAGTTAGTGAAACTCCCCATATGTATCAAGGTATAACTGGAGCAGTTCTATGGTAAACATTTGCCTAAGAATTACACTGTTGCCTTGATAGATAAGCGACTCTTCTTACTATTATGCTCATTTTACAGTAGGATATGAAGTGAGGGAAGCCCAGACGTTATAAGCTGTGTGCCTTACAAGCTTACACAAGCCTTACACAGCCTTATAAACTGTGTATGTGTACACAATCCCTGACTATATGGATTCCAGACAAAAGTAGACAAATTGCTAGGGTCAAACTAGAAATAATGGAAAGCTAACTACTGTAGTGCCGACAATTATCCTAAAACAAACCTGGGGCAATCTCCAAAAAGACCCAGGTACATGCTGGGTACATGCTGGGTACATGCTGGGTACACGAGGGTACATGCTGGGTACATGCTGCAACATTTCACACATTTATGCAGACAGACTAATGGCCCATCGGATTAACAGTGGGGTTCCCTGGCAGTCCCATTCAAACTAAATGGGACTGCCAGGAACCCCTGCTGTGTTAATATGATGGGCCATTAGCCTCTGCAGAAATGTCACTGATATATACCCAGCATGTAAACGGGCTAGTTTAAGGCAAGTTTAAGGCAAGTTTTAGAATACTCGTTGGCTCATCTGTACATATGTAGCCAGACGTAATGTCCACAGCACCATTGGCGGAAACGTCAAAATCTGCTGTTATCTGCGGCCCCAAAAACAGTCAATTTTGCAATGGAGGGTTAAAGTGGGACCCCAGCAGCGGTAATGCTACCAGCCCTGCCAGCCTGTAAGAGCTGCGCAGAGGAGATCTAGAGAGAAGTAGTCTCTCTCCCCCTCTCTCTGTCTCCCTGAGCAGCTCTTAAAGGAGAAATTCATGGGCTTTAAATTATTATTTGTAACATACGTTTGAAGCAGAGGGTCTCCAGAGATGTACCCCATTAAGTTTGGGGAACTCCTGCCCCATTGACTTTAATGGGGCTTTTTCTGCGATAGAACGTCAGCTGCGCTTATCACACCTTACAGAATAAGGGCCACAGAGAGAGACTGTTTCTCTCTGGGACTCCTCTGTGCAGGTCTTATGGGCTGGTGGGATTAATGCTGTGGTGTTCACATTCAGAAGCAGCGTTAATCCTCCTGGGCCGCTTTCTGTCTTCACAGACGTAATCGCACGCGGCTGTCCGGCAGTCCGGTGGCTGCATTGCGGTCCATTGGCTGCGTGCGAACACGGCACAGAGGACAGCAAACATGTCTACATTTGTAATTCATCTGAGAATTTTATAGTGAGGAATGCTGGACAATAGGTTGCTACAGAATGACTAAAACTTTCAAATAAACTGCTATATAACCCCCATTACATTTTTCATCATAATATTTTTTCAAGCAAGAATTAATAGAAGTCATGATTTCATCTATAGTACAAACTCTCTCTTTAATCCTAGCATATCATTTACAAACTGTAACTTTTTTTTTCTGATCTAAAAATTCTAAAATGTTCATGGAACAGATCAAACTAGTGCTCTGTACATTGAAAACTGCCAAAGAACTATAACATTTCCATAAACATCTTATATACAGTATGTGACTTTAGCACACAATTCTTATTTTAGACTTCAAATAAAACTGGTACGGTACAGTTTTATTTCTGAGGACATTTTTACTATAATAATCTCATGAGAATACAATGAAACAGTTTATGTATGTGTAGCCCTAGCCCCCCCCCCCCCCCTCTGGGAAATGGTCTTGCTACTGGTGTATTCTGTGGCTGCTGTTTCACACCTATTGGTAAATAGGAGGCAGGAGATCTCTGCAATGTTGTGGGGAGGACATCAAGACAGGCTTATGGTGGTTCTCTAGATGTCAGCGCCTCCAGTCCAAGAGGATCCTGAGGTTTCAGGATGCACCTCATGGACACTTCTTCTGCGATCCACAGCCATGCTTCAAATACTACGCCAGGTGTTGGTATGACTGAGGTTTATTGAGCAGCAGGATACATACACTGCATCACAGGATGTACATGATACCCTGTCTTGAGGCATTAGCCATTAGCTCCTTAGTACCCTACCCCCTATTGGGCTAGGCCTCGGCACACTCCTCTAGCAGGAGAAATAGCTCATATGTCTGCACATTCAGTAGTCTCCCAGCATAACAGCACAATCCCTTACTCAACTCTACACTATATATGTAATCTGGTCCCCCGGTTCCTCAGCGCTTCCTCATCCCTTCCTTGAAGCAACCCGCGGTGAGCGGTGGTTAAGGGCGCCGCTATGTTAGGGAAGCTCTTGCATGGCCGTGTTATGTTGGATGCTTTATTTTCATATGTGTTTAGTAAACCTTGTTATAATACAACTGTGTGTAATTATTGTGTATATATGTTCCGGTGAGGGGCTCCTCCCACTACACTGGGATCCCTCGCCGGTGGAGGCACGGCACCAAGACGATAAGTATACCCCAGGCTCCCAGTGGCGGAGGCTTAGGTTCTCTGGGAACCAACAGGTAGCGGCAGCACCGGTAGCCTTCTTGTTTAGGGGAAAACAGGGCTACATATAGAACCCCCCTCCTTCCCTTGAGAGTGGCTTGTAAGCCAGCCTATTCACTGTCATAGACCCCCTATACAAACACTACAGACTAGCCTGAACTTTATTGAAAATGCACAATGAACAATATAACATACTCAGCATAGTCTACTGCTAACACTGCCCACATATTAAAGGGGACTTCCATTGTTATGAGGCCAGGAAATCAGTAGTCCTAGGAGACTAGGCTACATATGTATATTTTCATTTATTGTACCGTCCACAATGTATGCAGCACTTTACACTAGAGGCAATACAATTCAAAGAATTATAATACAGTACGCTACTGTAAGTGCAATAAACATGAGATCAGATAAAAGGAAAGAAAATGCCTAATCCAGAGAGCGTACAATGCAAGTGTATTTTTAAAATCACAAACTGATATGTGCAATTTTTATTATGCCTTTTAAAAAACATTAACACTATACTGTAGATATTGTATCCATATATATTATACGATAGTTCTGAACAGTTATGGCCAACGGACAACACTTTCGGTTGTGTATAAAATGCTGCCATTTTTAATATAACACAGAGGTGATTCGATTTTTAGCTCTTGAGCTTTTTATTTTTTAAGCTACAACAAATAAATAAATAAATAAACATAGATGGCCTGTAGTCACCCTACAGAAAGATGCATTGTTATTTTTGATTGATTTTGCAGCTTTTTATTCAAGTCAGACTGAATACAATGACTTTACTGTT
Source organism: Ascaphus truei (assembly GCF_040206685.1). Lineage (NCBI taxonomy): Eukaryota > Metazoa > Chordata > Amphibia > Anura > Ascaphidae > Ascaphus > Ascaphus truei. Next base: position 341,085,378 of record NC_134486.1, read on the forward strand.
CTCAATTATAAGGATTATTTACTTTATTAAATCATTGAATCAGGGGATTCCCAGAGCTGATTACCCTACCTCAGGGGACCCCTTGTAAACCAAGGCACAGTTGGTGTTGTTACAACAATATTTGTCCATTAAAGCAGCAGCAAATTAGTGTACTGCTAGAGAGAGGACAGGCCTCGAAAAGGGGTGTGTCAGAGATTGTTTCAGAAGAGGAAGGGGATGTTATTTTGTAAATGGATGCTAAAGAAACAAAAAAATACTTGTTACATTATAATACATTAAAAATATTATTCAGATTTTTTTTTAATGCTATAAGTATTTTCTCATAGTACAGAAATTATTTCTTTAAAAAAAACGCGCATGTAGGATTGCTAGAGGATTGCTTGGTCTGCAGCTTTAAGCACAGAAAACTGCTTCGGTCAGCCTTGCTCTGGTGGCCAATATACGGTAAAATACAAATAGAGATCTCAGTGATGCAATAGTTTACCAATAATACCAGAGAAAATGAGACAGGGGACAGAGTGCAGTAATAAAATACACCACTAAAGATAGAAGTATGAAATAAATAGAGCATTAAAATTGAGTAGTGGGTGGGATCTTTCTGCTTTTCTTATATGGAAATCGGAAAACTTGCAGAAGTATTGATATACAGTAGTTACTCTAGTCTAAAGAGTAACTTGTGACGCCTCAGGATAAAATAAATAAATAAAAACAGTTAACTAATTGTAACCAATAGTATATTGTATGTGTAGTAATGGAAATGTAATGCACATAAACTGCTGAAATCACAATGCTGAAAATGTAAAAACAATTATTATTGGGGCCCTGGACACTCATTATCTATTAAAAAAAAACATGCTTAAAGGATCCTTGAAACATGTCAAAGGCCACTTAATCCTGTACATAAGTAAAAAGTAGACTCTATAAAGGCACTTTTACCATATGTATTATATTCTTGATATTCATTATGATTATGATTTATTAGTATTATTATGTGGTAAAGCCGTGGTCACTGTGGTCTGTAATTTCCCCTGGTACCGTTTAGATAGAGGCTGGACACGTGTATATTGCACATGTTTTGTGTGATGCTACTGGTAGCATAGGCAGATTCCAAACAATTACTCTCTTGGTATTCTTTTGAAACAGGAAATCATTTATGTAGACGATGTTTCAATCAGTAATGATAGGTTTACCTTTTAATTTGCTTGAACACTAAATAATTATTCTATGAGGAAGCATGGTGAAGAAATATAATGCTCATTAGTATTATGATCATATTCCTGGTGTTTAGTCATCAAACCAGATTTACCACGGGGCAGTAAACAACACCTACAGCTTTTTCTTTTAAAAAAAAAGTTATCGACAGTGACGTATTTGTACTTTCATCTACAGTATGCATGGAAAAATATTCTGCTCATGCAGTAAATGTGAGATTAACAACTCCCTTATGTTTAAATTAAACATGGTAATATAGAGAAAGCCTTGCGAAATATAGCCTTGACTTTGCACTATGCTATGGGTACTGTAAATTGACAAGTCCCTTTCAGTAATAAATCATACTCTGTTTGCCCTGAGGTTAAACTGCTTAATTGGGAATAAACTGGTTAAGCAACATAAAAGTGACTCCTCACTTACATATGTTGTATCTCCCCCACCCGTCGGCGGCCCAGGGTCACTTTGTGTGTCCTGTGTATTTGTCACTGTCTGCATGTGTGTGTCTCTGTGTCAGTGTCATTGTGTCTCACACAGATGCTCCTCCCTCCTCCCCTGGCCACGTGGGCATTGAGAGCAGGGGCTTGCAGAGTACTGCAGTGCTCTAACTATGTTTGTCCAATCCCTCCTGTGCCTCTGACAATTCTGCTGTGCGCTCGGCCCCCCATCATACACTACTTACTCAGTGTTGCAGCAGCACTGATCTGTGATTGACATGTCAGTCAACACTGTGCACAGCACACACAGCATGGATGCCAGGGAGATTGTAAGCACATGGGCCACAAGTTCTCAGTCGCTTACCGCAGTCTGGATACCAAGGCATCAATCTCAAAAGAGGGTTACAAGTGAGACCCCAGAGAAATAAAGATTGGAAAAATTGTTTACATTTTAGCAATACATTTTCAACAGGTTGATATAATGTAAAAAAAATCTATTCTAGAAGAATTGGCATACAGAATACAGTAGTGCAAAATTAAACAAAATTACAACATTTACCATGACAGGTTCCAATATTCACATAAGAAAACTAGAAACGTGGGTAGTAAATTCATACAGAGTGAGTTTGTATTACGAAAAAAACAACAACGTTGGTTAGGAAATATGGGCAAATGCTAATTGAAAAGTGTACATTGTGTTCACTGGAACAATATTCATAACACTACCACGTATAAACTCTCTAATACCAGAAAACATAAAGCATTAACAGCTTCATCTGTTATTACACTACCTTTGTAATTTATATGATTTCTTGGTCCTGAGCAAATTTTTTACATTGGTTGTACAGCACAATTGAAAGAATCCGTGCCATAAGGCTAATATAGGGGAAAATAACCATAATAACTCTGCAATAGCACAAATCACTGTAGCCCATCACAGTTCTCCTCTTAATTTAAAGTTTATTGAAATTGAACATATTTATTTAAATAATAGATGAGGTGGAGATGTTTTGGATGCACGAATTTGAGGCCATAAATATATTTGGATTACATAAGTAATGTGTTTTTAGTGTATTTCTCTAATTAATTTTCTAAAGATTTAATTGCCTAATTGATATCTATATAAAGATGGGGTTGGTGTGGAACTTGTGTATTTTCCTAGAGAATGGCACATCTATGCCGAAACCAGTCAGGCCTACTTTGTATTTAATGTATACTGTACAATAAATATTTGATTTGATACTTTTTCTACCCACCCACCTTGAAGTGGTTGTTCACTTATGGAGACAAAATATATGTTAAATTCCACCTTGAGTGTGACATGAAGATCGGAAGCGTTTTGTGTTATATTGATGCTAATTGTGGCTATCTAAAGTGGAGGTGGGGAGCTGATTGCGGTTGACACAATCAGTGATATAACTGCCTTAACAGGACTCTTGCTCACCGAGAAATTAAAGCACTGGACAGACGCCACTTGTAAGTTGGTGTCTGCTCTGCAGTAAGCAACTGAGACATAGGACTCCATGTATCAAAGGGAAAATTCCAGTGCATTCATTATTTTGTCGCAACTCGCGCTGATATAGGCTTGCACCAAGCAGCGGCTATGTATTAAGCGTAGTATGCCATTTTCGGTTACGTCCACGTCTTTCTACGACGAGATGAGGGATTTATGGAGGAATTACGCAGGGTTACATTGGCATATTGACGCCGGCCTATGTATTAAAAGTCGTGCAGCTTGCAGAACTTTTCTTGATGTTTTTTTGTGTTGGTTTTCTCTGTCACCCTAAAAGTCTTTTTTTTTTTTAGCACAGGAGAGTAGAGCAGCATGCACCAAATTTGAAAACAGTAGAAATATACTTCATAAACATTTTGCATTTCAGTCGGAAAAAAAGGTTATTTTGGGGATGCAACTACGTCAATGCATACATTACTCTTGTTATATATAGCCCTGAGTGTTTATACAGTATGTACTGATTAATGTAGCCACTGCATATTGCAATGTGGACTGTTTGTTATTTTCATTAGTGTTCCTCCATTTGTTTAGAAAATAAACATGTCTTAGGTATAACCGTTTCTACTTGCCTTCCAGAAATGTGCACTTTTTTTTTACTGTTTTCTGTTAAGTATAACGTTCCTGACAAATTTTTGTGAAAGTTTACATTGCTCATAATTTTGCCATTTTAATTAAGATTTCACGAGAATTTAATCAATTTTACCCGAATTTTTAGAAATTGGCAATAAATCGCAATATTTGACATGGTAACAGTCTTCCAACTAAAATATACTTAAAAATAAATCTAACATTGAGCTCTTGTAGTCTCCAACATTTTTTTTGATACAGAGGAAGGATCAAAAATAACAAGTAACAATCTATGGGTTATGTCTTCAATGTATACAATTATTGTGATTTACTCAAGAAACTTTGTTCCTCTTTAACAAACCCTCATTTGTTTTTCTTTAATATTTCATCTCAATATTTTCTGTTTTCCCATCTCTAAAGTGTCATTTGATTAATTTTATTCAGATTATATGTGTTGCAATCCTAAACAATGTATCAGCGCTATTAGTTGCCCTTGACTTTCTAAACTAACTGTAAAAAAAGGGTTTTCCTGTTTTGTGCCATTATTTAAAGCTGCAGATGAAGCAATATCCTACATGTGTTTTTTTTTTTTTAAATAAATCAGTTATGAGAAAATACAACTGTAAATGAAAATGTTAATGTATTATAATGTAACAAGCATTTTTTTGTTTCTATAGCAACCATTTACAAATTCACATCCCCTTCCTCTTCTGAAATAGGCTCTGGTACACCCCTTTTTTGAGCCCTGCCCTCTCTCGAGCAGTTTACCACTTGTATCTAGTGACTGCCTGGTCACATGATCTTCCTCATAGAACTTTGCATCTTTGGTCCTCTTCTGCTGCACTGACAGGTATTTAGTGAACCCAGAGCCGAATCTTCGCCGATCGATCACAGGAGAATGGATCGATCGGCAATTTAGCTCATTACTTATTGTGTGGATTGTATTGGTGCACATATTAAAGGGGAAAAAAATAACATTTTAAAAACACAGCTTGAACTGCTGCTTTAATATGTTGAAAAACACACATTCAAGTAAACGAAACAATGCATCCCTAACTATGCATAACACAATTTTCCCCATATTGCACACAATAAGGTAATTATCATTCCTTTCCTTCTCTGAATTCAAATAAGTTACATATTTATAAACCTACTGATAATTAAAGATTGGCAAATTATTTGCAGACAATTGACTATGCTGTGTTTATTCACATGTGCAAATATTCACAGCTTGGTTTGCACATTCAATTTAACCTATTATTAAATTTTGTCCAGAACCTGAAATATGGGGTTTGAGGAAGAGGAGGAGAAGAAACCATATTACAGGGTCTGGAACTTCTGGACTAATCTAATGTCAGGTCAAAGCGAATGTGCAAATGGTTGCCAGCTACAGAATTGCAAACATTTGCTCTAATTTTATAGAACATCTTCGTTTATTTTTATTATGCACATCAAATTTGAATATTTGTCCACAGATTGCATATTGTCAAACACCACAAATAATTTGCTTATTACATTTTGGCCCATGTTCCCATTTCTACTGATAATTTGTTTTATTTTTAATTACTGGATCTGGTGCCATGGAATTTCTCAGATCCCTGAAAAACCATCAAAACTATTTATTGACCAGCAGAAGCAAAAAGGAGTTTTACAAAACAAATGAGTACTACCATCTATGTACCCCACCAATTCAGTGACCAAGTGAAACGAAGTTTCATTTGGCAACTACTGTATTTTGCCATTAATGCAGAATGTATGTGTTCATTTAAAGCTAAAACACTGACAAATAAAACAAATTCAAACGTGCATTCACTCTGAGATTAAAAAAAGGGAAAGGAAGAATATTCTTATATTAAAACTAGAACCATCTGATTCATATTGATTTTTCTTTTTGAGTGGAGGTTCTAATTTTTACTATAGTCAGTTAGAAGTGGTTATAAGTTCTTATATGATACCTCATCATTCACATTCTGCCCCCTTGACCTCTTAGTCAAATACCTAGTTATGAAAGCCAACATAGTTCTGGAGTTTCTGGGCAGGCTTCTTTGAAATTTACATTCAATATTAGTCCTTTTTACAAATATTCAATTAATTTATTTTCTCACTGTTATTGTACATTAATATTCAAAATAAATGCATTTTAGTCCCATTTACACTGTAGCTAGTTTTTCAAGGTACACAAAACACAAATCCTAGGTCACCTAATTTTCCATCAGAAATATCAGTGTATTATTTGTATTTAACAAAATAGCGTTATCTATATTTAATTGCAATTTTATTTATCACCCTGTATTAGTGCAACAATCTCAACCTTTAGTTAATCTAGCCCAAATTATATTAGACTTTCTGCAGCATTCAATGGTTGTGATATCATAGTATTCCCCACGAGCTTCATCTGTAGCATCACAAAATGAATACTATTATACTATCTTGCATATGAATTAGCCAACTCAGTTTTTATATTAGAGCCATTGCTCACATATTTACATTGATTTTCCTTGTGGAACTATATCCTACCTGTCTTGCTTCTTTGATCATCTTTCTAATCATTTCTTTTATGGTGAGAGGATGTCCCCTTGGTGGATGAAAATACAGACTTATGTCTGTGGCTCCTGCTTGTCCTGGTGCTACATAGGGCCACCCAAGGTCGAGGTTTGGAGCCTCTACATCGGATTCCATAGGCCAATAAGTTCCAGAGGACGAGGCATCATCACTTGAATTACCATGTGAATTATCAGTATTTTCTGATGGCTTATGGATGTGATTTGTAATATAATTCAGCTCATCTTCTGCAAGGAATTCTGTAGCTCTTTCTTTGGCAAGAAATTCTTGATATGAAGCAATACCTCCCTCTATCAGTGCGTCAATTGCCACTCTGTACCATTCTTTGTAGTGGGGATCTATGCCGTTTTCTGGTTTGCCTTCATCATGCAAGGATGAAAGCAATGATAGTGACTCCATCACTGAAGATGTTTAGAAATCTCAAACAGAGAACCTAAAAAAAAGTGATAGACATATATTTGTCAATATTTTATCTAAATAGAAAACGTTTATGTATTTGTGTTTCTTAATTATACCATAGGAAATACATTACAGCTGTCTCTATCTCAGTTACAATATGCTGTCTCTGGATAGCAAACAATGTAATTGTTTCCATAGCAAACAAATGTGCAGGTGCCGTTCCAAAACATTGAAATGCAATATATGTTTACTTAGCATATACACTGCTTACTTACTATAATTTTATTGTGTACTACTAACTGGCTTAGTAAATATATATATATATATATATATATATATATATATATATTTATAAACACCCACACATATATATATATATATATATATATATATATATATATATATATATATATATATATATATATATATATATATATATATATACACACACTTGTTAAAATCCCACATTAAAAATATGAATAGAAATGTAGTGATTTATTTATTACACAGTTTACTCCAGATATATAGCAACAATGTAACACTTGATGTAGAACAGTTTTATGCACTGCTAACTGTTAACACTGTAGGTATGGTTATATAGCCACATTTTGATGATAGCAATAGGTACAACCATTTTAGACTCACAGACAAACTATTATATGGAAGAATACTAGAATTTTAAGAAATACGTCAGTGCCAATGACTTTTGTTATAGACAAAATGGGATTGGGATATTGTAAATGAAAATAATGAGCCATAATTTTGGAAACAACAAAGTATTATGGGACAGTACACAGAATAGGGCATAATAGTTAGGCAACACGAGGTTACAATAGGGATGGTTCAGAAAAATAATGGAGGAGCACAGAAAGATGACATGTGGTGACAAGTTAAAGGTGGTAACCCCACCCTGTATGCATCGCTCTCAGAAGCTTTCAGCAACTACACTGTCATCAAAGCATGATCTTAAGTCATCACAGCACTTTTTTCACTCATAAATGATCAAAGTATATTTAAAAAAAAGCATACGGGCAAATATTTAATGAACAAAAATATATTTTCTGAATATGGTTGCAATCATACTGCATGTTGGAGTTACAATCATGTCAACCCATTAATCACTGAACCGCCTTTACTTACATGTTTAGTAGTTGTTTTGTGATTATGTATTATCTTAGCTTTGTAAATTAAAACCAAACAACTTAACTGCATAAAAGAAAAATAATAACAAACCATATAATGCTTTTGTTAAAGATAATGTACCGTGAAAGGGATCCCATTGGGATGTAATTTAAAGCAAATTGACAACCTTATTTTTTTCTAGCTTTTTTTTTTGGATGTTGTCTTTTTAAAGCCCCAACAACGCACATAAGGGGCAGAGTGGCAAAGGGTCATATACAGTTGAAAAAGAATACAGCAACAATTCTAAGTGGTGAGTATAGCTGAACCTTTAGGCAGTATTCTAATGACAATAGTTTACATTGTAGAAGCCCTTGAGAAACATTTACAGGATATATGTACCAAGGTTAAAGTGGTGCAAAACTGCTGCAAAACTGCTGCACAAAAGTGCACCAGATGTATCAAAGAAAACAAAGCTGTTGCTTTTACTGTGATTTTGTTTCTGTAAATACATTTTGAGCATTCTTTTGCTCCAGATCAGCACCATTTTTACTTGCATCAATATTTTTTTAAATCAAAATGTAATGACGTGGAAAAAACATAAGATGCTAAGTAAGAGGAACTTCCCCTTTTACAGACACAAACATTTCTAAAGCAAGGTAGTGTCAGTAAAGCCAGACAGGGAGGTGTCTCCAACAGGCACAATTACCATAGAAAATTACACTCCTTGGCAAGTGCTTGCACAAGGCATAAGCACTTCTCTTACTCATGATCCTTGAGATTAGTGTATTGTCTACCTGTAAACGTAGTGTTTTGTTTGTTTTTAGAAGTAAAAACATTATGCTTAAAAAGGTTTGTCTAGCAATAAGTCAAAACCTTCAACCCCAAACTTGAGGAAGAATATGCCAAATACATAAATACAATATGAATGAAAACTAAAAATGGCAGGCCATTAATTTCTGGCGATTACAGCTTGCATTTTTACTTAAAGCAGCAGTCTCCACTTATGTATTTCTTAAATACCTGAACCTTCTGATCTGCGGTCCCCTGACCCCCGGTTAACCCCCATTTTCCGAGATATTAGTCATTTTTTGTAGTGTGTGAAATACATAAAAACGATAAATATGGCTGCAGAGTCATCTCCCAATTAAGTATTTTTGCCTGGTGAATAATTCTCTCACATCTCCGGAGCCAGGCATACCATGGACTCCCAAGTTCAGTTAATATAAAAACGAAAATCCCCTTCCCCTACACAAAAAATGAACAGCACAGACTTCAATAAAATATTTTTAAGAGCAACTTGTGTGTCCAAAAATAGCATTAATATACTATACTCCGTTATCTTCACCCTACTATATGCCTTTATGTTTGGAACATTTGTTTCATTATTGAAAATGGCTCGTTCATAGAACTAAAATAAATTATAACATAACTCACAAGCTGAAGCAGTTAAAACATATTTTGAATTCTAATATACCGGTAACAAGAACAAAATATGTATAGTTATGTAGTTATAGATTTATTGTCTGTGCCTTGAAGAATGCAATTTTGCAGAATACATTTTTATTTGTTCTGTAGCTACAAACTACTGGTGGGATATACAAGTAAAAATACTGATTGTAAACTACAATGGCTTATCTTAAAACAATGTCCAGACACTTAAAATAACTAATATTTAATCTGGGGGGGCGGGGGGAGGACGACAAAGCAAGATGTTTGCTTCCCCATACCCACAAATTATTTTCTTAACATTTGTGTCGCAATGTTTAAAATAACTTACACTTCTCCCTCACTCCTCTCTGTATACATATAATATTATGATTGAAATGTATTGGACTAGCAAACAGTCTCAGTCATTCATTGGTAATCTATTAATAATAATACAGATTTTAAATATCTAATGGTCACACAATTTTTTTTGTTTCTTTTTACTTTGAAACCTGACTATAACACAGTGCTGTTTCAAAAGCAGTACTCCGTGTCTGCACGTAAATAGAACACTACTGAAACATACAGTACAGTATACTATATTTGTACAGTTTCTTCTTGCAAAATGTCCATTTATTGTAAACTTTAACAAAATAATAATGGTGGCTGCTAAAATATAGAATTGCAAAATATAAAAATGTCGTTGATATTCTTTTTCACTGCTTAAAAAAACTACTAAAAATAATAAAAACAGCTAAATTAGACCTTCTGAGGATTGAGATTTGTACTACCATACACATACATTTTATTTAACCATTTTCAAGCCTCGGGGTGCATGCACCTTGGCAGGGAAGGGGTTAAAGGAAAACCATTACACAACTCAAGGCCTTTTGTTAGCAAAAGGAGCTCAAAGACAAACACATGTGCTGATAAAATCAAAGATAAATGTTTCCGCAACAAACAAGATACAGTATACAGTACAACATAATATGAGCTAAAACCTTAAGCAGAAAGATCATCTCAATTCACTGCTCCAAAGTGTGTTTTATTTCCCTGCTTTCTGGTGTTAGAAGTCACTTATAGTTATGAATTATAAGGTGAGAAACTTTTTTCTTCACATCCCAAATCTTTATTGTTCCCATAAAACATTATTTAAAAATATTTAGCTGACAAAATATAGCTACAGTAGCATAAAACACGCACATAACTTAACAAAGATGTATGTATGTATATATATATATATATATATATATATATATATATATATATATATATATATATATATATATATATATATATATATATATATACACACACACTGTACATACGTCTTTAAGTTATTTGCATGTTTCATGCTAGCTATATATTTCTATGTAAGAAAACATGCTACATTACTTACCATGCAGTGTACCTTAGGTAGAAGCTTGTGCTATTCAAAAAGAAATCCAATGAGTCAAAACTTTGGAGGTGAAATGAAAGAAATAAGTTTAGGTTTGGCACGTCATTGTGAGGAGAGCCCTTGGCAGACAGGTGTGTTAACCTGTTGTAACATGCAAATGACTTGTCATATGAAACCACTTTGAGCCGTGCAAAACCTGTTTAAACGAAAAGCCCAGCCCTTCTGTAGCAAAGTACAATACAATGGTGAGATATTACTGCAGTTTTCACTGAGCATAACAAGCTTAAAAGAGTGATAGTGGGGGAGGGAGGTATGGTGGGTGTTAGAGAGACTGGCCTGGTACCAGCTTGTACTTTTTACTAAAGTGCACTGAATGCCATGACTGTCATGTAAAAATATGAATCTGGAAAATTATACATTTTCTCACAGAAAATGCCATAAAAATGCTTGTATTAGCTATTTATATCAATTTGAAAACTATGATTCCATTCTTAAAAGAAAAAAAAAATCACTTGATTATACAATTTTTACAAGTGTCTTTTCTTCTTGTCTTCCTTTGTAATGATACAATGTGTTTTCTATTCTGTAACACTCGGCAGACATACAGTTTGTTTGTAAAATCCATGTTTTGAGGACAGTGAACAATAATTTCTATTGGTTTTAATAGGAACAAAATGATTAGCTCGGTACTGGTTAAATGTGTTTACAAACATTTTCCGGAAGATATATACAAAATTGAAAGAGTGCTATTATCTATTGACTATGACTATTATTACTTTTCTCTTAAAATAGAAAAATAATAAATTGGTTGGGGATATATGACCTTTAATCTCTTCAGTGGCAGAGGGTTGACATTTACTGCAGATGTTAAGGCCATGTTACAGATTTGCATCCAGTTTTCGAATGCAATAATTTTTTCTATGCAAAATAAAATGATTTACTTATGCAAAATAAGTAAACCATTTTATGCAAAAGACTCAACTTTCCCTTTGCAGGTTTATCTGAGTGGGGGGTCTGCTCTCTCAGAAGAAACTCAAAAAAGAAACAAGTATAGCATAGCCTCCAGCCGCTATTTCTTCTTTTGGGGGCCCTAACAGTATAAGTCCTGCTAAGGACAGGCACTGGAAGGGTTAATTCCTCATGAAAACCTAGTTTGCTAATGCAGCCTGGATATACTTACTGTATCCAGGGGCGGGCCTACCAACAACCTGAGAGTATCAGCCTGGGGGAGGATACTGGCAGGGTCACATGCCATTAATGTGATGCCTGTTAGTATCTGACCTGCCCTGTTATGGGGCAGGGTTACAAGCCTAACCACCAGGGTATATACTGATACTCTCCCAAAAGTCAGTGGATCTCTTCCCTCCCCCTGTGGAGTGGAAAACCTCTAGCCTGTATCCCAGCAGGGGATACAGGAGGTGCTTAGGAGGGGCCACGTGGACCTATAGCCCTGGAGGTGCTCTTCAGGGGCATTTCAAGCATGCAGTGACTGCTGGAAATGCAATAAACCTCGGTTAAACCCAAGCCTGTGTGGTTAACTGTCTGGATCAACTAAGAAGTGTTAGCATGGACCATCCTGGTCATCGCAGGATCCTAGCTGGCTGGAGGCGCTGTCTACAGAGAGGAACCACCCTGAGAACCTGTTCTGATATCTCCCCACACCATTGTGGAGCACTCAGAGCCTGCTGTTCAAGCCAAACAGGTATGCACCACACTCTAACACCAGGTAGCCAGATGATCTCACTTAGGGTGGGGGAACAGGTGCTACAAATGGAGGCGCTGCTGAGATCAGCATCAGGACAGGTTTTCACAGCAGAGGCAACTGTAGGAAGCAAACACACCCTCAGTCTCAGTACCTAACACCCTCTCCCAACATAGCTCCCAATTTTCAATTTGTCCCAGAGTTCGAAGAAGAGTGTTACACAAGTGTTTTTCAAATTAAAACTAAGCAGCCAATGTGGACCTGACTTACTGCAATCTAAGTTCCTAAGGCTTGGTGCCCCAGCTATTGCCAAACCAATTGCTTCCATAGTCAACTATATCCTGGCTGCAGGCCATATCCCTAAGACCTGGAAAACTGCCAGAGTTGTCCCAATCTTCAAAGTAGGAACAAAAACACTGTCCCCAACTACAGGCCAATGTCTCTTCTCCCAATACTATCCAAAGTCATGGAAAAATGTGTTCACTCCCAATTAAGTGATTACTATACCAAGTCAAATTTGCCTAGCCAATTCCACGCTGGCTTTCGCCCTAAACACTCCACGGTAAGTACCCTACTAAAAGTTTGAAATTAAATCCAGTGTGGATGGAATGGGGACAACTCACCGGTGCAATATTCCTAGATTTTGCAAAGGCTTTTCATACAGTTGATCATGTTATCTTGCTTAACAAACTCCAGTGCTCTGTATAGAGAAGCATGCTTTAAACTGGTTTCATTCCTACCTATCAGGTAGATCCCAACATGTGTCCATCTCAGGCTCCAACTCCAACCCCTTGGATATCACCAGCGGTGTCCCGCAATGCTCTGTCCTTTGGCCCCTTCTCTTCTCCATGTTCATCAATGATCTTCCTACAGCTTTTAAGGGTGCTTCAATACACGTTTATGCAGATGACACAATTTAATATGCACACAGCCTCTCTGAGCTTGAACATATACTTCAATCTGACTATTATAGACTTGAAAATTGGATTTCCCAAAACAAACTGTTTTTAAACACTGAGAAGACTGTAACAATGGTATTTGGGACCAAGGCTAAATTTTTAAAGCTTCCAATGACTGAGTGTCAAGGGAGACCAGTGCTTTTAATACAAAAAATTACCCGGATCCTTTGATTGAACAAAACGTGAGATAAAATAAATCGTAATTTATTTACACAAGAAACACACACAGCTTGATATACAAAATAACACGAATAAACATTTACTGGGGTTGGTCAAAACGAAATAAAATGTCCATGGAACGAACTTCACGAAAACAAAATCTCTAGGCACCAATTCCCAGAAGTGAGGGTTGGTGCGCAAATAGAGCCGTGTGACAGTCCTTGGCTAGGGGCGCTGCATGCGACCCCTGTTTCTCCACCAAAAGGAAACTTTTCATTCTGTCCTTGCAGGATTCGTTCTGAAATATATAGTTCTAACAAACTCTTGAAGCGGGGTACAATCCTTAGTTAAAATGGAATACGTTGTACCACACGATGTATCTCTTAGGTGGATCTTTGATGAATCTTCTGTGAATCTAACTCCCGATTGGCTGCAAGGACTTTTAAAAGCACCAAAGTCCCATCTGTATAATGTACAGCCAATCACTCCGTGGGAACCACGTATCCCACCTATTGGCAAGGTTTGCCCATACTTCAGGGAGTCGGGCAGGGGCTTCAAGGTATGTTGCGTTAACTTCCCACCTGAGCCACTTACCATACCTAGCCAAGCCTATCTCCCTGGTGACATTTTGTCTGCCTGTCCCTGGACATCTGGTTATCTGGCAGGAAAGCATTGTTTACCTTTACTTCACACTTTCAAATGTCGGTACCTTTTTAAGTCCGGACTTTCCTAGACACTCTGGAGTCGTCTCAGCGTGGTGTTTTAAGCTGAGTCCCTGCTGGCGCTGAGCGCGCTCATGCTTGGAGAGCACTCCAAGCATGAGCGTCGGGTGCCCTCTGATTTACGCAAGCGAGCGTGGGGGAAGGGGGGCAGCATTGCGGCCCAGCTGAGCATGCGAGGAAGTCAGATTGTTTCGTTTTGGTAAGCGCCAAGCGTGGGTGAGCGTGTGTACCTGCGCGTGCCGCGTGAGCGGGAACTTACATTTTTATATATATGTAAGTTAACGTGGCAAACGCCGCCCGCTCAGCCCCCTCAGCCCACTCAGCGCTAGCGAGGATGCAGCCTTAGAAGTCTGCACTTAAGCTATGCATGATTCACTCACCGGAATAGCCGGTCATATACTGTACTTGTGAATCCCCAATGTATCCACTGCCCTGCCTGTCTGAATGTAAATGCCCTTGCTCTTTATAATTTTAATAAATAAAAAGTGGGGGACTTTAATTTACTACTTTTCATAAAAGTTAATAACACATATTACTGCTTTACTTTTGGAACCCCAGCAGCATTTCCACCAAATTTCATAGCGCTGGCTTTCTCCTAGCCTAAGTTAGTTCTCTGGGTTTGCGCTTTGAGGAAAAGCGGCTGGCGTTTTAAAAATCTTTTTTCCGCTTTGCGGTTTGGCAGGGAAACATTGTTGTAATACTGTGACCGCACTCATACAATGTAATTGAGTATAACGATGTGGTTGCAATACTCGGAACTAATCTATAACTGTGACTGCACTAATTCAATGTAGCTTAGTATAACGATGTGGTAATTGTGGTTGCAACAATCGGAACTAATATATAACCGTGACCACACTCATCCATTATAGCTTAATATAATGCATGTGGTCGCCTTATTCCTAGCAGGACACACACAGACAATTCTAATGCATTTACAGGCTTGCAGCGTGCAGTGGGCTGCAGAGCTGGCACTTTACATTTACAATATGACTCAGGGGCACCCAGCCGGGCATAATACATTTATTTACTGGCCTGGGTACCCCCTCACCATCACACTGAGCTCCAGATCAGAACCAATGCTAAAACTACCCTAACTCTTGTTACTAGTTTCATATACTTGGGTATATGGTTTGACTCCCATTTAACATTCGGGACGCACATTGATACCCTTACAACAAAAACATGCCAAACTCGGTGTACTTTACAGGAACAAATTCTCCCTAAGTCTGCTGGTCAGAAAGTGTATTGCACAGCAGATGCTAATGCCATTTATCGACTATGGGGACATAGTATATAGCACGAAACCCCAAACCCACCTTAGGAAACTTGATACCATCTACAATTCAATATGCCGCTTTGTTCTACAATGCAACTACAACAAACACCACTGCAAAATGCTCAAGGAACTACATTGGTCATCACTTGAGTCTAGGTGCAAAGTTCATCTTTCCTGTCTTGCCTTCAAATACTTTCAATTCAAGCTACCCGCCTCTCTGAACAAGCTCCTCATCGCTACCACATGCAGCACTTATCATCTGAGATCTGACTCCAAAAGACTGTTCATGGTCCCAATGTTCAGCAAAGTATCCGACCGCTCCTCCTTCTCTTACCGTGCACCCCAAAACTGGAACAATCTACTGGAGACTCTCACAGCCTCCACCAGTCTAAGTTCTTTCAAAACCAAAGCTGTCTCACATTTTAACCTGGTCTGTAACTGCTACATACATCTATAATATATATTATCTCTGACTGTGCATGCTGTGTCTTGTATATAATGTATACCCTTTTCACTTATGTCACTGTATTTGTAACCATGTATTATTTGTCATCTTATCTCTGTGCCCAGGACATACTTGAAAACGAGAGGTAACTCTCAATGTATTCTTCCTGGTAAAACATTTTAAAAATAAATAACAAAGCATGGATGGGGGAAGCCAGGTGTAGCTCTAGGGGACTCCTGCCTGTCATACCAGGGGCCCAACTTTCCCACCAGGGATCTGCAGCCTGCGCCGCCCCAATGGGTATCCTGTGTTGGAGCAATGTGCTACATGTAATTCTTCTTAGTCACCATGCGGACTGTCATATAGGGCATCTGGAAAGGGTGTCTTGATTGCCTGGAGCTCAAGAACCCCAGAAAGGACTATAGTGGCAGGGTTCAGTGGGGTGGTGGTAAAGCATGGATTGGAAGCCACCGAGGGAGGGGGACCTTGGAGCAGGGTTGCCAGCGCCTCAAGTTGAGGAAGCTATCATCATGATAGTAGCAGCTTCGAGCACAGGGAACCACAGTATACAGGGACTGCCAGCATGTGCAGTGTGCTAAAAAGGTGGGGGTCGGGGGGGTTGCTTGCCTGGGGACATTCTTCCCTGCAAGGAAAATCTACAGCGAGGCCAGAAGGAGTCCGGCCAAAAATGGGACTCACTTGCCACCACAAAATGGTGGTTTCAGTTGAAAACAAGGATCTGCTTAGGTGGGATATTCGGATGAAAATGTATTCCTTTTGTTTGCAGGGGCTCGGGGGATCCACATGGTTCCCTGATTCTCCCCAGCGTGCAGGCACTATTTGTGGGTTTGTGGGGTGAATTACAACTGGGCTTCCCAGTGTCCTCCAGAGTTGGATTTCGAGACAAAATATTCCCCAGTTATGTCACTTATAAAAATAAGGTTCCCCAAAGTATATTCTCTAATAAGTTTACTTTACTTCTGCATTTCCTATAAGGCTTCATGCAGTCAGCTTTGGCATATGTTTACAGTGCAGCTAGTCTGCATAAGAATCCGTAGTTCAAAGAAGTGAGGATGTCCAGAGGGGGAAGAACCATTTGGTGAGCAGGAAAAGCTAGGTGTCAGTTCCAGAGAACACGGGGCACCCAGTGTGACTGCACACTTAGCAGAGCAAGCAATGGGATAGCTGAGGGGGGGGGGGGGAGATGCTGCTTGTGGGCACGTTTCCCAGTGGCTGATTCATATTTTCCACCCACACAGTTTTTTCAAGCTGGCTCAACACGCCCCCTGCCTCTGACATCATCAGCCATGTGAGCCCTGCTCTGATTGGCTACTTAGAAATGTGTAACGCTTTTGATAGGACTGTAGGTTTCTATGAATGAAACTCAAGAAGTATTATAAACCACAATGCCTATCAGATTTTTAGTTCTCTCAAAGTTCTCTAAGATGCTAAGCAAGTTTTGTCTAAGCAAGGTACTCCAGACCTCTGGAGAGAGAGGAGGGGTCGCGTCTGGAACTGCAGACTGATTTCAGTTCAAAGTCATGGCAGGCTAAATCTCAGTCAAGGGAAAATACTTAGGTTGGTTTCCCTGCACCTAAGAGAGGTTAGTTGGGTATCCAGTTCCCAAGTAAGTGTGTCTTTTCTTATGTAGTTTGTGTAACATTGTGTGTTTGCCTTTTCCTGTGAATAAATTTACAATTTGTTTCATTAACTTGTTTTGCTCAATGTATGATCCGGAAAAAAAGATGTAAATGGCCTGGTCTCCCATGATCGCCTTATATTTACTGGTGGCAGAGGTGGGATCATTGAGCTCTATGTTTTAAAATTCTGAGGGGTTTTTAATACGTAGAAACTCGTAGATTGCAAGCTCTCAAAACAAGTAGTGATGTATAAATGTTACACAAAGCAGAAAAAGTGCATGTTTTCTCTCTCACTTAATTTAGTGCCACAGGGTGAAGATTGACAGCAGGTCAGGTTGCTTTCTGACCTGGGACCGTTCACGGATTGTCACCTAGTGTGAGGGATATGGACTACCGACTGCACGTCGGGCAAAGACAGTGCTGGAGCAGGATCTTGAGAAACATGAAACAGTTTTAATTCACCGGAGGTGGTTACCACCTTGACTGCAGTTGCAGTGTTCACTGTGTCCACTAACCCAGCCAGGGTACAGGAGGTTAATCTAGCCCTGGTGGATGTGGGGGCAGAGGAGGAGGAATAGGCTAGTGATGAAGAGTATGGAGATGGTGAGCATGATCCAGGGAGTGTAGCCAGTGTAACCCAGGTGTCTACCAGTCTCCATGCTACAGGGCTTATCTCTCTCTTCATCACCTGGGGAAAGGGGCCCACCTTCGAGCAAAAGCTACAGCTACTTGCAGCTTCTCAAGGTGTGGAGTTCCCAAGAGCCCGACAGAATCCTGACAAACCATTTCTGCCAAAATTGTCTCCCCACAGTTTTAACCATTTGGAGGATGGCATGGACAGGATCAATTGATTTTTTAAAGATTTTCGAAGATCAGTGTCGTTGGTTCCGTTTACCAGAAGGGACCGGGTTTTAAGGTGGTTGCCGCTATTGACTGGGGTAGCCCTGGTGACCTTCCAGGCAATTCCGTGACAGTATAGAGTAGCAGCGACTATGAGACTGTAAGGACTTTATTGTTATGCCAGTATGCCCTCACTCCAGAGGCATAGCAGCCACCCTGGCTGATGAATACACCACCCACCATGGAACCAGTCCAGCTCAGGAACCCAAGGGAGCTGAGTTAAATTCCAGTGTTCCCCATGGTAAGCCCCCAGCACCTGCCGAGGAGCGTATATCCCAATCTGCAGAGTTGAGGTATGAAAGGCAGTGTTATCAGTGTAACAAGACGGCATCTCAAATCAGAATGTCCGGACAGGGACCAGTCTGGTAATCCCCATCAGGAGCAACGTTCTCCAGCTGCGAGGTCAGATGCCACTGTGCGACTGGCACGTACAGAGGAGCAGAGTGCAGCCATCCAGCCAGTCCAGTAAGGTACTCAGATGGAGTTATTTACACCTGCAGCCAGTGGAACAAGAGTGGAGACGGGGGGGCAAGGTTGCAACTGTCGAGTTGCAATACAACGATGCCCGGCGAAAGCAGTTTAGTGTGTGCGCTGCAGTTGTCCAGTTAGGGAAGTCTTTCATACTTCTGTCTATTGAGGATGTCACCGTTGCCTGCATTTGGGACCATCAGATCCTACTGTACCTGTGGAGTCAGTAACCCCAGTCCACGGCAACGCTTTGCAGCTGTAGGATGGACGGCCTGTGAGCGGCTGTATACCCTGCTCAAGCAGACGGCAGCAGTGCAGCAGATTCGGACACAGATACAGCCAGTAGCAGCAAAGGGTTTTATTTTGCACCCAGGGACCCCAGGCAGTCAGCTTGGGGATCTTCTGCAACCAGAACAGGGTTGCCGGTGAAGGTACAGGGAGAGGACACTCTTGTGACACCGGTCACAGAGATCAACAGTTGGGCAGTTGCCCTGGCACCGGTACAGTCGGCACCGATGCCCATCACAGTGGTTTACACTCATCTACATTTGGGGCCCCCACACATAGAGGTCCTCGGAGGGATCAGTCAGGTGAGTCAGACTGACCAATACCCCCATGTATGTATTTTTCCCCACTATTACCTATGCTCGGACAATGTGACCCATAGGGAACTATCAGAGTGCAGTAAGGTATACCAGAACATGGTGCAGGCAGATGCAGATCTGCTTGTGGATCCAGGTAGGGGTTAGGACTGGGTCTCAGCCCCAGGAGCTCCGGCTAAGGTAGATGCTGCAATGGCCCAGGTAGTGGTACCTTGCAGGTATAGGGTAGTCTCTGAGGAGCAAAGAGAGGCTGCTCCCCAGCACCCCACTGGGAGTGGAAGTGAGGGGTGTTAGGGAGACGGAGGGTCCTCATTAGGGATAAGCCCCAGGGGACCAAGTGGACTGATCGCCCTGTAGAACCAGGCAGTCAGCAGCCCCTCCATCCGACTGAATACAGTGTTGTGATGGGGAGGGACAGGTTAGAGAGGGAGGTCAGAGACAGGCAGCAGTCAACTAGGGATTTAGTTACATGCAACAGTGCTCTGACGGAACTCCTGACTACGAGGACTCAGGAGTCTCTCCATCAGACTGACTAAAAGGTAATGAGGGAGAAGAAACAGTTAGATAGGGAGATTAGGGACACTCATCAGTACTATAGGTAGTTTGTGACTGGTTACAGTGTCAGCAAAAGAGAATTGAACCCGCTCTACCTACTAGAACAGACAGGTGCAAAAAGGGCAAATGACTAAACAATGGAAGAAAAAACACCAGATGTAGCAAAGACACTGCAGTCTGGATAAGTCCCTAATAGTGCACTCTATGTCTGGAAGGGGAGTAGTACCTGAATCAGCCGTGGATGTGCAGTAAGAAGCAAAATATTTGGTCCAATGTGTATTGCAATATGGTTGTCTTAAAATCCTTTAATAATAATAATTAATAAAACAAATTAGAACCAGACAATAGTAACGGTGAAAATAGATGAAGTAATTATAGTGCTTCATGCGTATGTCCACTTGGTGACTCGAGTATACGGTGTGGTAAGCACCACAGCCCAAATCTAAGGCCTGGGACATAGTGAGTTTTAATCTCGCTGAGGCGGGCTGAGCCCCGCTGAGCAGATGCACAAAGCCCCTGCATCTGTCATCAGCACGGCTATAGTTGCGTGCGTAGGCTGAGACACTTTGCCGAGACAGGCAGGTTTGAAATTTGCCGCTCGGGGAAGCGGAGGAGCGGTCACGTGACCGCTCCCATCCAATGGGAGCGGGGGACTAGCCCCGCCTCCTGCTCCGCCTCCTGGCACGCCTCCACTCCGCCTCTGCTCCGTCCCGCCTCCGCCCCGCCTCCGCCCTGCCCCCTGAGCGCGCTCACTGCCTCGCCTGCAAGGATAGGAAAAGCACAATTTTTTAGCAGGCAAGGCAGAGCAGGAGCGCGCCTCAGTGAGCTTCAAGGCCATTATGTCCAAGGCCTAAGAGTATATCCCTGTCCTGGTGTGGACAAGTCAAACAGTTACCTGTAAGTAACTAGTAATGCAGCATGATGGACTGTAATTAAGAACCAGAACCACGAGTAAAACATACAAAATAGATCATTGGCTGACAAGTGATTCTGCTATGGTCACAACGTCAATGCATATAAAACCCACCAGCATATATTCTGGCACCAACATATGGATAAAGAAGCCAGAGCAGCCCAATGCCCTGTAACAAAGGAGATAACATGGCCAGTGTGGGATAAATGTGAGCCCTGCTCTGTTTGGCTACTGAGAAATCTCTCACGCTTTTGATAGGACTGTAGGTTTCTGTGAATGAAACTCAAGAGGTATTATAAACCACTATGCCCATCAGATTTTTAGT
This sequence comes from Ascaphus truei, assembly GCF_040206685.1. Classification (NCBI taxonomy): domain Eukaryota; kingdom Metazoa; phylum Chordata; class Amphibia; order Anura; family Ascaphidae; genus Ascaphus; species Ascaphus truei. The sequence goes on from NC_134486.1 coordinate 341,106,680, forward strand.
TCTTTCAAAGTTCTCTAAGATTCTAAGCAAGTTTTGTCTAAGCAAGTTACTCCAGACCTCTGGAGAGAGAGGAAGGGTGACATCTGGAACTGCAGGCTGATTTCAGTTCCTAGACATGGCAGGCTAAATCTCTGTCAGAGAAAAATACTTAGGTAGGTTTTCCTGCACCTACAGTAGGAGAGGTTAATTGTGTACCCAGTTCCCAAGTAAGTGTGTATTTTCTTATGTAGTTTGTGTAACAATGTGTGTTTGCCTTTTCCTGTGAATACGTTTACAATTTGTTTAATTAACTTGTTTTGCTCAATGTATGATCCGGATAAAAAGGTGTAAATGGCCTTGTCTCCTGTGACAGGTGGTAAGGTAAAATGCTGGTGGTAGGAAGGTCATCTAACAGCAGTGCAACAAGCTGAAGTTATGAGGCATAACAGTGGTACACTAGGGGCAGAGCCCTTTAAAGCTCCAGATAAAGAGGAGGGTCCTGTGGAACCCTTATGGGAAGTATCTTTGTTCTGGGTGTTGCCTGGTACATATAAGGGCCATGGGCTAATGAAGTTTAGCAGGGCTGAGAGGGTTCTAGTTATGAGGATCAGAAAAATGGGATTTTAATACCCATATCTCCCTGAGAATCACATGAGGATCACTGAAGAGCACAGGGAGGAATGGGTAAGGAAGCCAAACTAGAATACCTGGTTAGCACTACTAAAGGGTCTAAGTCCTGTGATCTGGATAGGGCAAAATACCAGTTAAAGGTGCGGGTAGTGGGCTGCAATTTTCACCTAGACAGGTAGAATATATCTCTGAGTCTGGAAGAAGGAGGTGTTTCTACATAAAGGTAATTGATCAGGGTAACATGTTAAATAAACCAAATCCAGTCCACTATTACTGAGGTAGCCCTAGGAAACACCTAAGCTAGACTCATTGTTCTCTGCCAGGGAGGTACCAGTGTGTGGGATTGTTTTACATTGTTGTGTTAAGATGTTAATGCACATTTGTCATGCTTTTGTACTAGGTTGTATTACAGGGTTTTAGGTACAGTATGTTGATGTTGCACATACTGTATTTCTCAGCGGGGAGCGTGAGCATTTTCACCCAGGGGAGAATATAGCATAGCCTCCGGCCGCTATTTCTTCTTTTGGGGGCCCTAACAGTATAAGTCCTGCTAAGGACAGGCACTTGAAGGGTTAATTCCTCATGAAGGCCTAGTTTGCTATTGCAGCCTGGATATACTGTATCCAGGGGCGGGCCTACAAACAACCTGAGAGTGTCAGCCTGGAGGAGGATACTAGCTCTGTCACATTCCATTGATGTGATTCCTGTTAGTATCAGACCTGCCCTGTTATGGGGCAGGGTTACAAGCCCATCCCCCAGGGTATATACTGACACTCTCCCAAAAGTCAGTAGGTCTCTTCCCCCCCCCTTGGAGTGGAAAACATCTAGCCTGTATCAAAGCAGGGGATACAGGAGGCGCTCAGGAGGGGCCTACACGGGCCTAAAGCCCCGGAGGTGCTCTTCATGGGCATGTCAACCATGCTGTGACTGCTGGAAATGCAAGAAACCTTAGTTAAACCTAAGCCTGTGTAGTTAACTGTCTGGATCAACTAAGAAGTATTAGCAGGAAACATCCTGGTCATCACAGTATCCAAGCTGGCTGGAGGCGCTGTCTACAGAGATGAACCACCCTGAGAACCTGTCCTGATAACTCCCCACACCATCGCTTCAGAGCTTCCTGTTCGAGCCAAACATGTATGCACCGCACCAGCAACACCAGGTAGCCAGATGATCTCACTTAGGGTACAGGTACAACAGAAGCAAGAAAAAGTGCACATGAGATAAGTGTTAAAAGTGGCGTCTGTTTTCCATCTACGGACGCAGGGACTAAATTGAATTCCTTCCTGATGTTCGCCAGTACTTACTAATTTATAAGTAAAAGATAACTTTTTTTAATCATTACACAACTTTTAATACTTACACCATGTTCACTTTTTTTCTTACTTGTTTCTAATTTATGCTAAAGTCTTTGTTAGGCCTAAAAGTTTAACTATGAACAAACAGCACAAGACAAAACACATAAAAGTATTTCTAATACCTCTAAAATGTATTCTGCTGTCATACCCTTACAAAGGAAAGACAATTGCAGCAAATGAATGGTTGCAGTTGTCTGGGTGGTGCTGTAAATAATTTTCTAAGTATTTCCACATAAAGTCATTCTCAAAACCAGAATAAAATGGAGAATTGTACAGTGAATAATGAGATCTTTTTCTAAAATGGACTACATTTTTAAAATTACAGTATGTAATAGTCCATACAAAAATCTACATTTCAGAGAATATGTTCTTTAGTGCCTTTTTACATATGTAATTGCAGTGTCTTTCTTGGTTGAATATATTTTAGAAAGTTTAAGTGCCTAGAATAGTTTTTTGAATTGTCAAACCGTTGATAGGCAATCTCACCCGTTGCTGCTATAAAAATGTATTGTATTCCACATTTTGTTTGAATGGTCCTTTAACACTTTACTGTCCATTCACCTCAAGAGATTGAATATATCTTATGGCATAACACTGCTTAAGAATATGGGCCTAATTATTTATTCTTACACTTACATTAAACGACAAAAAATAAACCGGCGCCTAACAACAAATGTTGGGCCCATTTGCAAAAAGCAAAAAACAAATGGGCACAGTAGATAGTCCTTTTCACAGGATAAATGTCCACACTAGGAAACTGGATGTTGTACAATGGATGGCTGTTCCCGCTGCTGGCTAGAGACACATTTGCCAGAGATGCGCGCGCATATGCGGAAGTGCGACTCACTCATCTCTAGCAAATGTGTCTGTAGCCGACATACGGAGCGGCTACACGTGGACACAGCGGGACGCAGCAGGGAAGCCTAGCCCAGACAGTGCTACTTTCAAGGAACTCTCCGGGCTGGCGGATGCATGCGGTAGCGGGACCAGCCATCCATTGGACAACATCCAAGTGTGGACACATGCTCTGAAATGGACTATCTACTGTGCCCATTTGCTTTTTGCATTGCGTAAGTAGGGCTTTAATTGTTCCCTATCTGGAGCTGAGCACCCACATCACTTTTCCAGTGTATGGCACTACTTTATTTTAAAGTGTATTCTATTAAATTGGTCGTTCTTTTGGCTTATCACTAGGTCTTTTATTGTTAGAGTTAGTAGAAGTCTGTATGTTTCATGTGTGTGGTCTGTACGTTTTGTTGGTCTAATCAGCAGTTTTTTTATACTTAGTTTTTTTATTTATTTTAAGATTTTATGATTCTAAGTATCCAACAGTTATACACTATGATTGGTCTCTGGTTTTCTTTCCACATGTTGTGAGACAACAATCAAGACTTATCAGAAGAATCGTAGTTCAACAGGACTGGACATTTATATATGGTCAGGTTTTTTCACTGAACATTTGTTGTTAGGCTCCGGTTTATTTTTTTGTCATTTCTGTGTGTGATTTGTAATTATTTCACTTGTTCCAGGCAGTCTTCCTATATTTTAGGCACTTTTTTAATATTTATTAGTAGAGTCTATAGCACACATATTATTTTTAAGCATTAGCGCTGTAGCACAATTATCCTTTTTTTTGCACTTACATTAAAACACTTTAATTTAGTATTACTTTTGCCTAATGAGTATCGAATCTGTATCTGTGTTAAGAGGACTACATCTTGTCTAGTACTAAAGGAAAGAAGTATAGATAAATACAAATGCTTAAAAGTTAATTTCCAAAGAGAAATTAAATTAAAGGAAGGTGGTCCCGAGGGTCCAATAGCGGTGCACTGCCAAACAAACGATGGGGGCTGCAGCCAGTTGAAGTAAAAACAGTAATTTATTAAGTGGTCAGAGCGAAGTACATGGTAACTCTGGCGCGTTTCAGGACATAGCATCCCTTTATCAAAAAGGGTGATAAAGGGACGCTATGTCCTGAAACGCGTCAAAGTTACCATGTACTTCGCTCTGACACTTAATAAATTACTGTTTTTACTTCAACTGGCTGCAGCCCCCATCATTTGTTTGGCAGTGCACCGCTATTGGACCCTCGAGATCACCTTCCTTTGATATCATACCCAGCGTGATGCACGCATCCAGCTGAGACAGAGCTGTGCTGCAAAGGGAGACTGACACTGGCAGACACGGTATGTACCCTCGTTTTTTGCTGGGGATTACTCAGTACCTTTATGGCATATATAGAGGTCTGAGTTAACCTTTCAGCATTATTGGTACTATTATACCTTTGTCCAGACTGTCTTATAGAGTCTCCCCAGCATTTATGTATGCTCTCTAGCACATGGATTACAAACACACATGCTGATTTCAATCCCTATTCCTTGGACAGCTGAGACCTGATTGGGGGCTCATACCCCTTACCAAACCTCTAGAGAAATTAAATTAACTAATGTAATTAACAAGTTTAATAGAGTGGATTTGAACTACAGCATGTTAGACCCACCCCCTTCTCGCTTGCAGCTGATTCAAAACAATGGTCACTTCTCACACTGGCACGTTACAGACAATGGTTAGTATTTTTACATTTATTTTGACAATGTTTGTACATTTTTCAACATAGAGTTCAAAGTTGGTGTAACTTCTATGTTGCATATCTTATGTTTCTGTTATCATTGTCTCCTTTCCTATTAGTCTCTAATGCAGTAAATGGATATTTATATATATATTTTTACCTTACCGCACTGGTGGAGCAAATATGAGTTACATTGATATCAGAATCCTTCAGAATTTCCGATGTAGCTGAAAATCTGTGTTTTTGTAAATTATATAAAAATTCTTATACTTGTACAGTCTATTACCGATTTAGCAAGACTTACTGTTCCTGTGACCGATCAAAACCAGGTGCAATTCCCCAGGATCTTCATTGCATGTCATGGTCCTGTAACTGCGGCACTGGCGATCAGTGTTTTTGCGACTGCCTTAGTACTTTGCAGTAACAATATGTGGTTGTAGTCTGTAATTAAGCTAAATTAAATGTGCAGTGTGGAATGTACTATTTACTATGTCAATTCCGAGGCTATTGCTAAGGTAACAGGCGTATTGTAATATTCTGTGTAATGTAGCCCACCCCTTATTCCCATATACTCTTTCAATGCTAGGAAACTTCAGATAACAGACACAGTCTTTATAAATGATGGCATATTTATTCAAGTAAATTAGAGAAACATGAACTATATTTCGGTGAAAGAATTCTGAAAATATGTATTGCTTTATACAATAACATAAATAACAAAGACTTTGGAAAAGTAACACAATCTTCCTCCACCAACATGCCCTGGCTGTCATTTTTAAAGTTTCACATGTAAGATAACTGAGAAATAGATGCATTAATAAAATACTGTGTTGCTGTATCGGAACACTGCTGTTTCTGCGTGCTCTAAGTATACTGTATGGAATGCATATGCCTATGCCTATGCCTATGCGTTCTATTCAATTACTGTGCATGCGCACTCTATGCCTACTGGATGTGTTTAATTAAATTAATGCACATGCGTGCAGGAGCTACAATACAAAGAGATGCCAAAAAAGCAACCGTTACCTTAATTATCAAATACTGATGTTCTGTGTCGCTGGATGTGGTTTCTACATGAACAAGGTGTTGACGTGGAGACTGCAGAAGAAGAATAAAAACAATGAATCAGTAGAGCATTACATGAAATCAACAACATTACATAGAAAAGAGCACACCCAATCTACTCAATTTGAACACTACCGACTAGCACCCTCCAAATAATTATACATGAAACTATATTTCTTAAAAATGTAATGTATTCATCAGTTTCGTCCATGATTACTCCAGCCCAGAGTCTTCAGATGCCGCAATAATCATTAATAGTGTCTTTGACATTTAATTCTATAGTACTGTATTTATTGAAAACAAACACACAAGTCCTGTGCTCCTTCCTCTATGGAGTATATTGCTTGGAAAATAAATTGCCACACATTTATGAAAAACAATAATACTGTATTGTGCTACTCCCAAATTGGCTTTGAATTTATTAGTGAAATTGTACACTTTGACCCTAAGTCTAATGAGAAAGAAGCCATTTAGTTGCATCTTTTGATCAGAAAATGATTCAAGCATACTGACCCGGTCATGGTAAACTCGTTTGAAGGTACATATCCAAAATGTATATAATTTCTTAATGTCCCGTGGACTCAACTTTGTGAAAATACCTTGAGTTAAATTAATGATTCTATTTGTGATTCAGTGCAATTAAAAACTCTCAAAAGCCAGAAACAAGATTCCTGTAGTATTGTGAAGGAAAATTTGCTTAGTGAAACATCATATTATATACACACATTTATATTATTTACAGTATTTCATTTACAAACACACACCAGAGAATGAACGTCAAACGTCAGAGTATTTATCTGGCCCCTCCTTTCAGCTTCTGAGCTCCTTGACAATTCCCCAATTAGCAAATAAGTATAAATACATTTATGTAGCAGTCGGAAGTTAATTCTCTCCTGAAGTCGTGATGAGTGTCTATGACTAAAATAAATAAGAGAACTTTGTGTGTACATATCATTATGTTTCACTATGGAACTTGTGCATCCACAATTTTCCTTCATAATACTAAGGGAATGTTGTTTCTGACTTGTCAGATTTAATTTGCACTGAATCACCCATAGCATGTGTGAAGCATGGCTTCATTAATTTAAACCTTAAGCTAGGTTCACATATTTCATGAAGTTGAGTTCACAGGACAATAATAAATAATATCTTATCGCTTCTTCTTCCATATTGTTCCTAGAATCTTGCCCTATAGAGTTTTGGATAGACTGGATTATTTTTTATTTTTTTTGCCCACTTTATTCTTTGCACCACAAAGATGAATTAGTGAACGTGATAACACATTTCTGGAATGAATGTCTTAAGTGTAGAAACATGCAACAACTGTAATTGGGAGAAGCAGTGGCTCAATGAGTTAAGACACTGCCTGGCACTGAGTTTGAAGGAGGGGAGACTGGTTCAATTCCTTGTGACCTTGGGCAAGTCACTTTATCTCCCTGTGCCTCAGGCACCAAAAACATAGGGACCTGTGCCTGCAAAATGTCTCTGTAAAGTACTATGTAAAACAAGCAGCGTCTCTGTAAAGCGCTACGTAGAACAAGCAGCGCTATACAAGAACATGCTATTATTATTGTCATGAAAACATATACTGTTTTCCATTCTCTTGTAATCCACCACTATCAAGTAAAGGGCAGGCAATGTACTGAATAATGTGCTCCCAGTTTCTTTGTTTAAGGATCTCTCCGGGGGCTGCTTTGTTTACGTTAATCCTATGCCGCGGTTTACATCAGCCCAGTACTCCGAATAACATTAGGCAGGCCTTCGGGAACAGCTAACTAGGGTCTACTATTGAGGGGTGTGAACGGCTTTTTCAAATTTGCCATGTTTTGGAAGAAAAGACAGGCAGAGGGAATATGGTGTAAATGGGCAAGCACTCTAAATGTTATACAGACATGTAACTAATAACCCAATCCATACAAAGAGGGCAGATAGATTAATAATGGCTCTGTACAATGTATGTATACAGTGCATTGCAAGAATATGTTGAAAGCTTTTGTGACAAGATTATTAAACAGGCACAGGTCATGTTACACCCAGCTCAGGCTAGGACGCTTAGGGGGAGAGAGGTGCAGCGCAGCCAAACAACCGTGGCCTAGGGGACTTTCCATGCTGCCTGTGACTGGTGAGTGTTGATTGAAGGTGAGGGAGAAGACTGAGATCAGTATTGCAGCTTGTTTGGTTTACCAAACATCCTGTGTTACTGTGTTTATCATTTATTTATGTGTTTTTTGTATTACTGTAGGTGGGAAGTTGGTTGTCTCTGCATTAGAACCACATTGGATTGAGCCCCAGAGATCCCCTGTTTCTCACCTTGTAGTAAAAAAAAGATCCCCCCCCCCCCTCCAAAAAAAAAAACATTGTATGTGGTAGCATCTTGTTCCCAAAGCTGAAACTACAGACTACAGATGAAACTCATTCCCCCCTCCATCTCCCTCAGGCACAGTCACCCTTTGAGATTCCTCCCTCGGGGTTCAGGCACCCTGTTATCAACCCCACCTCGCTCGCAGTGCTGGCACCATTTGCAGACACTGCCTACCCCCACTCTGGGTACAGGCACCCCTTTATTCCTCCCGCCCTCCTCCTCCTCCCTCAGGGCAAAGGGAAGATTTGTCATCAACCTGGTATTGATGACACAAAGTAATTAAATAAAAAGTATGTTTCTTTGAACTATTGCTCTTTTCTTTTAGCAGCAGGTTCGTGCTTTAAAAACAAAAATTATACATTATTGCAAAATTCAGTTTTACAGCTAAATCGCTGTTTCTCAAACTCAGTCCTCAAGGGCTTTCAATTTACAATACCAACAGGTCCGGTTTTAAGCAGCAGTGGTGATCACACTCTGTCCTCCGTGGCTCACAACAGGCCAGGATTTAAGAATATCCCTGCAGCAGCACATGTGGCTCCTCTGTATGGGTATGACAGCAGAATATATTTTAGAGGTATTATAAATTCTGTTACATTATGTGTTTCATCTTGTGCTGTTTGCTTATTGTTAAACTTTTAGGCCTAAAAAAAGGCTTTAGCATAAATTACAAACAAGTAAGAAAAAAGTGTACATGGTGTAAGTATTAAAAGTAGTATGATTAAAAAAAGAATAAATAAAAATACATAGCGTAATATTGCTTGGTAACCTGATCAGGTATACACAAGGACAAATACAACAAATCACGTAACGAACAACAAATGTTGAGGACAGACAGTGACTGATGGTTATACAAAACACATTTAATAAAACACAATTAATATACAGCATGGCCTCACTTCTCGGCGCCCCGCTGATACGGCGGCACCGAGAAGGGGGCCGCCTTCTTTGATTCCCAGTCGCGCATGCGCAGAACGGGCGGTTGTGCGCGCATACTGTAGTTTGCGCACGCAGACCATAGGCCGCTCATGTGCAGAACGGCGAAAATGCTGTTCTGTGCATGTACAGAACTGAAAATCGCCGGATCCGCTTTCACTATACGGCCTCTGGAACGGAACCCACCGTATACCCGGGGCCCAGCTGTAACACAAATTGGTGCTGAAGATAAAACATGAAAAGGTCCCACTGATGTGCTCCCACTGTAGCTGAAATACCCACTTACCAGAGGTGAGAAGGTAACTGGCAGTGGATAATAAGAGAGTATCCCCTCTCATCTGTAGCCAGTCTGCTCCGAGCGTTCCTCTTTGGCATCATCAGCGTGCTGGTGTCCTGTGTCAGCTTCTGGGTGGAGCCCTCCCCTGTTCTCGCGGGGACAGACCTATGCTGTTGCCCCGTGGAGCTTACAATCTATGGTTTTTTTTGTGCCTGAGGCACAGGGAGATAAGATGACCTGCCCAATGTCACAAGGAGCCGACACTGGGAATTGAACCAGACACTCTGTGCTAGTCAGTGTCTTTACTCATGGAGCCGCTCCTTCTCCCTATAAAATCTACCTGTGTTTGTGTCTTGGCATACTCCTTGAGAAAGCGCTGTTTAAGCCTGAAACGCGTGGGAGTGCAATCCCCCTATTTTATGTTTAAGTATGTCTTTTGTTTTAAACATGTAGCTCAATAAATCTTTTTTATTTTTACATAATCCCGGTGAGTTGTTGAGTGCTTTCATCAGAGTTCGCAGTCTAGCCCATCCCATGCTGATTTTTTTTCACACACTTACTGTATAACTAAACTGGATGGTCTCACAATCAAAAATAAAACATGAGCGTGGTATTTAAACAAATCTTTATTGACGAACCCACAAACTCTTCAACTAATGGAAGAGGAGCTGGCCCAATATTTCAAAATAAATAACTCCTCAGAAATCTCATCTTTCCAATTTCGGGAGGCACATAAGTCAGTGATTAAAGGCAAGTTGATTGCTCTGGTTTTTCGGAAAAAAAAAAAAAAGAAAAAAAGAAACAAATTTAAATATTTACCCAATAATAATCAGAATTATAATCTATCCACAAAACGAATCCCTCCCGGAAAAATTACAGGCAAATAATTTCAGTAAGAGGCCAACTGAATCTTCTGTTGGTGACAAACCGAGACAGAGAAAACTATACGATGGACCCAACAGAAAAACTACGAAAAAAGCAATAAGGCGGATAGAATGCTTGCACGTAAATTAAAACAAAAGCAAGCAAAGACCAAAATTCATAGTATATACATCAAAAACGGTCTGGTATCTCACAGCACTAAATTGCTAAGTAAAGTATTTAGAGATTATTATGCATCCCTCTGCAACATACCTGGCCCGGTGGAAGAATCACCTAAAAAATAAAAGAGCAAAAATTCAATATTTTCTAGCAGAATGCCGACTCCCCACATTTAAACCAAACAGTATAATAAACCTTGAAAATACTTTAGAGCCGCTTGCAATTTTGGAGGCAATTACATCTCTGAAAACTGGGAAGGACCCTTGTCCAGATCGATTTTCTAACCTTTATTACAAAAAAATTTCCACAACACTCCTCCCATATTTAACAAAGATATTTACAGCAATTAAATGCTCCTTGGCCTTTCCCCACCTAGAGATACATTTTTTACGAGCAACTATAGTGGTAAAACCAAAGGAATGAAAAGATCCCCTGAGGTGTTCTAATTACAGATCCATTTCTTTATTAAATACAAATCTAAAAATATATGCCAACATTTTGACCACCAGACTGAACAATAACATCTTTAGACTAATTCATCTGGATCAAGTAGGATTTGTCTTGGGCAGACAAGCCATTGACAAAACAAGGAGGACAATTAATCTTATACATGTGGCGAAACAAACAGTACAGTATGCCCATCTCTTTTACTTTCATTGGACGCGAAAAAACAACAATTCTAAATACGTTATACTCTGCCTCAATGGCCATAGTGAAGACCAACAACTCTTTGTCTGACTCTTTCCCAATATTAAGCAGAACTAGGCAGGGTTGTCCATTGTCCCCTTTGTTGTTTGCCTTGGCTAAAGAACCATTAGCTTGCTGGATAAGAATGAATCCCAATATTACTGGTATTTCTGTTTAAATGGAGGAATTCAAGATAGCTATTTTTGCGGATGATATACTATTGACGCTTTCAAAACCTCTCATCTCACTCCCTAATCTTTTTCATACTTTATCAGAATTTAGTTCCCTCTCGGGATCCAACATTAACAATACTAAATCCTTGGCCCTTAGTATAAATCTCCCTAAAAAAATGATAAAATTACTCCAACTTAATTTCGATTTTAAATAGAATCTGGACCATGTTAAATAATTAGGAGTCCAAATAACTACTTTACTCTACATTATACAATTCAAATTTTAAACCCTATTTCAATCAAATAACAAAAGATCTGGCCACTAGGAACCCACACATAATATCTTGGTTTGGGAGGATAGCAACTATTAAAATGAATATTTTACCTAGACTCCTCTATCTTTTTCAAACTCACCCAGTTAAAATCTGCCAGATTGATCTAAATAATATACAAAAGAAAATATTGAAATTCGTATGGCAAAATAGATGCCCCAGAGTCGGCAAATATGTTCTTTATAAATCTAAATCAGAAGGAGGTCTAGCTCTCCCGAATTTACAAAAGTACTATAGAGCTGCTCAATTAAAGAAACAAATTCGTTTATTTTAGATTTTTTTTTATTTCTCCAGATCAAACACTTCAGTATGCCAAATCTATCTACAAATCAAATAGATCCCACAATCTTATTTTGTATGAGGATTGGTGCTTACAACAGTCCCTTATAAAGAGTATTATCTCCACACTATACCATAACCTGACTCCAATTAACAGCAACCAAATTCCTGATAAATATATGATCTCCTAGGAGAAGGATTGAAATACCAATTTAGATCTGGATATATGGAAAGATATACGGGAGGCCGCCTCCACAAACTCATCATGTGTTGTGATCAAGGAGAATATCTACAAACTAATATTCAGATGGTACGTGACTCCTACTAGGTTACATTCAAACTGAATGGGACTGCAGGGACCCCTGCTGTGTTAATCCGATGGGCAATTAAGAATCTCACAGAAATGTTGAGTTAATGTTGCGGCATTTACTGTGAGACTGCCCCAGAATTTAAACGGCAAGAGTTCTAATACTCGTGGCTGCATCTGTACAGTATGTACAGTAGTATTAGATAGTTGATTCAGGGCTTCTCTTACATACATTTCCCTATCAAGTACAACCATACCTCCCCTGTTATCTGCCCTTTTGAGTATTATATAGTGATCTTTTTCGTGTGTTAAGGGCTTCACGGTCAGTTTATGTAATACTTTGATGTTTCGATAATTTACAATCCTGTAATACCACATTCTCAAATGTATCAAGGGCACTATTATTTATAATAGTGATGAAATCACTCCTCTTTTTAAAAGGTTAAACGTCACCCCTAGCATATTCACATTCTTTAGTATCTGCACAGACACTTAATAAAATATGGAGCAATCCGAAGTATTGTAACCTAGCTCTGTTGCAGCCGTTTTCTTTACTTTAAATTATACATGTTGTGCAACTGGCAGGTTTCCAGCCACAGTTTTGCATGGGAAAATAGATGGACTACCATGTTATCATCAGACATCCTGTAAGTGTGCTACTGTAGGTAAATTTTCTACATTCCACTTTTTTATAAGTTTTTATACGATAATTACTCATAAGTAATTTGCAATAGTGTTTTCAATTATTAAAGTAAATAGACTATCATTTCAGTAAATAGACGCTGGGTGTATTCAGGGAAAAAAAATAAGAGAGGCGCTCCCTGTGGCACCGTCCCGGTATGCCAACCTCCTATGAGACCACCCATGATTGGTAATACTGACAATGTGACTTCACCTTATTTCATAAAATGCAAACATTTATCAAAAAATTCAAAAGAAGGAGTGGTCTTTCAGGCAAAGCTGTAGGCATCCCTTTCCCTTCAAATTAGAAACAGAGGAGAGTGTGTTTTAGAAATCAAGTGTTGATTAAACACCCAGTGGAGAAAGAGGACAACAATATACATGGACAAACATAAACTTCAGTAAAAGACTCAACAATCCAACTATGTTTCCAGCCGCGATATCAACAATACATCCCAAAATGTCCCTTGTCTCGGATAATGTCCTCCAAAGTTGTCTTGCATTTGTTTTCTGCATCATACATTATGAACAAAGTTCTGACCTTACAATCACAACCAGTACAAAAAACAGCCAAAATGGAAACTGAGAATAAACCGTCAAAAGATCCAATATGACCAAACTCAATAAGTGAAGAGCAGATGATGCCCTTTAATGCATAACAAAAACCTACACTGCCTTATTTTCAATTAATATCTCACAGAAACAAAGAGTATATTTTACCATCGTCCGTTATGCATCTCATAAATCTCATACTTGAAGATGACATGCTGATGCCCAGAAAGAGAAGTGTGGAGATGATGCATCGACAAAGTGTTTGATGGGATGTCACCATTCGTTGGCTCTGATTTGCCTTCTTCTGACCTCTTTCCTCCACCTTTCCTGGGCTTTCCTTCAACGTCACTGTTTACATTCTCTGTATTATGGTGGAGAGTCATACATCAACTTCATGTATGTACCGTATGTATATAAATAAATATATTTATATAGCACCATTAATGTAGAGTACATAGTGCTTCACAGCAGTAATGCACATGATAATCATATAAATAACAAATAATACAAATAACACATAATGGGAAGAAATGCTTTCAAAAAGGAAGATGAATGCTGCACTCCCCAAAAAAGAAAATAATGATAAATAACGGTGCTCCTGGTTCAGGAATCTCTGGGTGGTATTCCAAGTAAAATTGGAAGGAAGAGCCTGGGCACTATGGATTTCTGCTTGTGAAACAAAGAATTTATCATACTGGCTTAATAAATTCTTTTTTTCACAAGCAGAAACCATAGTGCCCAGGCTCTTCCTTCCCAAGAAATGCTTTCAGACATAAAAGTGACATTAAGGAAAAGGAGCCTCGTCCCCTAAGAGCTTACAATATAATTGGTCAGTAAGAACAAAAAAAAAGCAAAGGAAGCGAAAAAGATGAGAACTGGAGGCATGATAAAGAGCAAAAAAATCAAATCAGAGTACTCTTTGAAAAGCGACAGTTACGGCGGGAAAAAGTCAGAGTTTGTCTATTTTTGTCTTCGGTTGGCACTATGTTGCATTAAACTTTGATTTTGTTTTAGCTCTTTATCCTGCCTCCAGTTCTCTTTTTTTTTAACTGTGCTCCTTTGCTTCTTTTTGTTTGTTCTTATCGATTTTTATCAGTATGCACACTGGGATGATCAGACCTGTTACCTGCAGCATTAGGGGTCCATTAGTACATGGATTACGCTACCTGTTGCCGATCGCATAGAATATCACCATTACTTACTGTATAAATGTTGGAATTAATATTATATTTGCAATGTTTTCTTGTCTGAACCTAGAGCTACTAGACTGTTTGATCTTACTTGTCGTAAGGCTTGATAGCGGGGCATTGGTTATTGGTCTCTCCCGTGCAGGCTCATATTTATGGTTCGGGCTCCAAGTGGCTATGGTGGCACAGGAGTATACTCTCAGGGGCCAATTCACAAAGCAGTGATAAGTGGTTTAATGTGCGATAAAGGCCTTTATAGCAAGATACTGCCTGATTTGCTATTCACAAAGCAGTGATAACAGTGCAGTATCGCGTCATAATGGCTTTTTAACGCCCCATAACAGTCAGAGACAAAAATCGCCATTTTGTGCCAGTAACAGCTAAAGCTGTGATAAGTTTCATAGTATAAAATCTGGCCAGATATTATCACCAGCTAATGGCTGGCGCTAAACAGATTGAGACATGCATAATAGCATGTTGTTTTCTGCACTGGTATCAATCCTGATGCCAGTAGGGGTCCTGGGTGGTCCCCGTGGGTGTCTGGGGGCCCCATGGGAGTCCGGCAGTCCTTGGATGGTCACCACATGTCTGTGGGCCTCCAGGTGATCCTCATGAGTGTCAGGGGGCCTCATGGGAGTCTGGGTGTCCTCGGTTTGTCCCTGTGGGTCTGTGGGTCTCCAGGTGGACCCTGCAGGTGTCCAGGGGCCTCCAGGTGGTGTCCGTGGTTGTCTGTGGGCCCCACGGGGGTCTGGTGTCCTCGGGTTGTCCCCATGTGTGTCTGGGGCCCTCCAGGTGGTCCCCACATTTGTCCGGGGGCCCCATGGGTGTCCGAGGCTCCTTGGGTTGTCCCCAAAGATGTCTGGGGGCCTCAAGGGTCCCTGTGGGTGTCTGGGGGTCCCATGGGTGTCCGGGGCTCCTCGGGTGTTCTGCATAGTTGTCTTGGGTTTCCACTGGCCTGAGGTACCAATTTTGTGTAGAAAAAAAGTGCAATACATTTCTATAAATACATATCCCTCCCCCCTCCCAATGCATACAGTACAGTAATGGCCAAAATTACTATTATCCACATTCCATTTAAAATAAAACACAGACTAGACAACAAGTATTCTAAAGCTTGCCTTAAACTAGCCTGGTTACATTTTGGGTACATGCTGGGTGTAACCTGACTAGTTTAAGACAGGTTTAAGGCATTTCTGCATTGACTAATGACCCATTGGATTAACACAGCAGGGGTCCCTGGCAGTCCCATTCAGTTTGAATGGGACTGCCAGGGACCCCGCTGTTAATCTGATGGGCCATTAATCAATGCAGAAATGCTGGGTCTAGTTTAAGGCAAGTTTAAGGCATGTACCCAGCATGTACCTGGGTGTACCTGGGTCTTTTTGGCGATTGCCACTGGTTTGTGTTAGAATACTCGCAGTCTCTATCAGCAGCAGAAATTGGACAAGCTGAAGCGGTGCAGCTGCCTTGTGAAATAGATTCAGACTGGGACTGGATCACAGGTAAGTGCAAAGAACTTTAATGACACATAGCAGCCAAACAAACCACTCAGCAGCATAAAGTAAATAAAATTGCACTTACTCCTGCCATGATGCAGGCCGTCATCATCCTCATCACCGTCCTTGTGCTCCGTGGGCATCAACAATACAAAAAAAATACAATAAAAAATACAATCTAATGGCTCCTAACCCCTTAATCACCTTAGTGGTTAGTAAATACTATAGTAATTTAGGGGCTAACCTACCCTCACCCTCTATGCACACACCCTACCTGGTGACACCACCCCCACTACCAATTTATTGGCACATATAGCAATAAATGGAGAAACTAAAAAAAAACAGGCCCAAAAGAAAACACATTCAATAGAAAAAAAAACACATTACAAAATCCAATAAACCAATTGATTGGCAAAGTAGTACATCATACCCATATAATTTGGGCATGATTTAACATTATGGCAGTCAATGGTCAACCTAAAAAATAAACAACCACCATTCATATCCAATTGAATAAAAAAAAATCACCAAATAAACAAGTAAACACAACAAAATTACACAAATACACATACAATTTATTTCCCACACATACAAAAATAAAGCTGCGGTGGGTGCAGGGGTACTTCTGGGGCCCATCCAAACAAGTTGAGCATCGTTGATTTTGACAATTTTCTTCTTCACATACTAAGGGCCAGGGTTGTTTGCCTTGTGAGTCTTTGGAACCTTTTCTTTAGGCACCTTTGGCTTGGAAATAGCTTCCAACTTTCGCTTTCTCGTGGTTGACACAACAGAAGAAAGCAGGTTCCTGTGTACATAGAATCAGAGTTGATGCATGGAAGAAGATGGAAGAATGCACAAAACATTATCTGTACAAGAGCACGTTCAGATAGAGATCAGCGTGTGGGAGGCTATACAATTTGTGTCACCTTTTATACACTGTGTCCCTATTTGAAATTTTGGCGGGCATGGACACGAGCTCCAGGTATTAAAAGTGTGCATATGCAGTACTTAACCTGTCGAGCGAAGTCCAATACATTATACATACACCATCACTTCTGTTGATTCAATGCACATTGAAAATACATTGACTACACTTCGAATATACATTCCTCTGTGCTTAATTAATTTTCTAAATCAGCGATGCTGAGGAAAGTTATTTCAAAGGATCTCAGCATGAGAATCCAGGATATGTACAAGAAAGGAAACAGAATTATACATATCAAACGCTGGTTACTTACTTCGGGCTTCGATTTAGCGAAACGCACTGTCAGCTATCATGCCAATGGTCGGAGAAAAAATGTAAAGCGGAGTCCCCCAGTCACAACAGAGTAAGTATTTTTGTTTTAATTCTGTCATTACTGTATTACTTGTATAAGCGTCTTGCATATCAAAATGCATTTTTATGTTTACTTGTTTTCTTTGCAATTATTTTAGAACCAAAAAATGACTGTACTACTTTTAGAAGAAAATATAAAATGTTTTTTTTTCTCTTGTTGCTTTTATTACTCTAAAAGTGTCTTGCATATCAAAATGCATTTTTTTGTTTACTTGTGTTCTTTGCAATTATTTTAGAAAAAGCTGAGGTATTAAACAAATTATTTGCCTCTGTGTTTACCAGGGAAGAATCAAGTTCAATAGTAGTGCCGCAGGCGGAAGCCACAACCTCCATATTAATGAACAATTGGTTAACTGAGGAAGAAGTTCATAAGCGACTTGAAAAAAGTAAATAAGGCACCTGGCCCCGATGGCATACATCCAAGAGTTCTCAAGGAGTTAAGCTCAGTAATAGCCAAACCATTATGTTTAATATTCAAGGACTCCATTTCCACAGGCTCAGTACCACAAGATTGGCGTAAAGCAGATGTGGTGCCTATATTTAAAAAGGGAGCTAGACCACAACCGGGAAATTACAGACCTGTATGCCTGACTTCAATAGTAGGGAAACTACTTGAAGGTTTAATACAGGATAATATTCAGGAATACCTCATGGAAAACAAAATTATTAGTAATAGTCAGCATGGATTTATGAAGGATAGATCTTGCCAAACTAACCTTATTTGTTTCTTTGAGGAGGTAAGTAGGAATTTAGACCAGGGTAATGCAGTTGATGTGGTCTACTTATATTTTGCAAAGGCTTTTGATACGGTTTCACACAAGAGGTTGGTGTACAAAATAAAGAAAATTGGACTCAGTAATAATATATGCACCTGGATTAAAACTGGTTAAAGGACAGACAACAGAAGGTTGTCATAAATGGAACCTTTTCAGGTTGGGCTAAAGTCGTGAGTGGAGTACCTCAGGGATCGGTACTGGGACCCCTGCTTTTTAACTTGTTTATTAATGACCTTGAGGTTGGCATTGAGAGCAAAGTCTCCATCTTTGCTGATGATACTAAATTGTCTAAGGTAAAAGAATCAGAGCAGGATATAATTTCTCTTCAGAAGGACTTGGAGAGACTGGAAACGTGGGCAGGTAAATGGCAGATGAGGTTTAATACAGATAAATGTAAGGTTGTGCATTTGGGAAGCAAGAATAAAAAGGCGACTTACAAATAAAATGGAGATATATTGGGGGAATCCTTGATGGAGAAGATTTAGGAGTGTTTGTAGACTGCAGGCTTAGCAATAGTGCCCAATGTCATGCAGTAGCTGCAAAGGCAAACAAGATCTTATCTTGCATCAAACGGGCAATGGATGGAAGGTACGTACACATAATTATGCCCCTTTACAAAGCACTAGTAAGACCACACCTTGAATATGGAGTACAATTTTGGGCACCAAGCCTAAGAAAAGACACTATTGAACTAGAGAGAGTGCAGAGAAGAGCCACTAAATGAATAAAGTGGATGGACAATCTAACTTATGAGGAGAGGCTAGCTAAATTAGATTTATTTACATTAGAAAAGAGGCGTCTTAGAGGGGATATGATAACTATATACAAATATATTCGGGGACAATATAAGGAACTTTCAAAAGAACTATTCATCCCATGGGCAGTACAAAGGACAATGGGCCATCCCTTAAGGTTGGAGGAATGGAAATTTCACCAGCAACAAAGGAAAGGGTTCTTTACAGTAAGGGCAATTAAAATGTGGAATTCATTACCCATGGAAACTGTGATGGCAGATACAATAGATTTGTTCAAAAAAAGGTTGGACATCTTTTTAGATGGGAAAGGTATACAGGGATATACCAAATAAGTATACATGGGAAGGATGTTGATCCAGGGATTAATCCGATTGCCAATTCTTGGAGTCAGGAAGGAATTAATTTTTCCCTTAATGGGTTTTTTTTGTTTGCCTTCCTCTGGATCAATAAGTATGTATAGATATAGGATCAAATATCTGTTGTCTAAATTTAGCATTGGTTGAATTTGATGGACCTGCGTCTTTTTTCAACCTCATCTACTATGTAACTATGTAACTATGTAACTATGTAACTATGTAACTATGTAACTATGTAACTATGTATATTAAAGGAAATTGAATGTTAAACATTTTAAGTCTGCGCTTACTCTCCACTTTGTATATATTATACAGTATGTTCAGTATTTGTATAAGACATGTATGTATTACCTATTATTTCTATAAAATCATAATAGTTTACAGGTATGGTAAGTTATAGCTTATTTATTTTGTGTGGCTGTCAGTAGTGTTAAACAGTCAAGGCCTTCAATTCACTAATCCTGCATCAATTGTTTTTCTTTCTCAGGAGACGCTGCACTACTGGAAGGGGGGTGGGGATGTCCAAGCTTATTGTACTGTGTTCATAATAACAGTCAATAGTTTGTCCTAAGCCCCCCTCTCTCAATGACAAAATAAATCCACGGTCATTTACACGAAGTAAGGTGACTCAGCTAAACCCCATGGAATAAAAAACCACAATAGTCAAAGCCTGAAACATTATGTATCTTTGTGTGGGAATGTCGGGGGGTGGAGGTAGGTGCAACTAAATTAGTCTGTCTTTGTCTAATGCTGTGATGAGTGTACAGGATTACAGTAGAGTGAAATCCTTGAACTGTTTTAAAATTGAACAAAAGTTTTCACTCCTTTGAGAACGTGTGTGTGTGTGTGTGTGTGTGTGTGTGTGTGTGTGTGTGTGTGTGTGTGTGTGTGTGTGTGTGTGTTTGTGTGTGTGTGTGTGTGTGTGTGTGTGTGTGTGTGTGTGTGTGTGTGTGTGTGTGTGTGTGTGTGTGTGTGTGTGTGTGTGTGTGTGTGTGTGTAAAGCAGACCAAGCCTATCCAAAGTAGAATAATTTGAACATTATTCCCCCCTCCCCAAAAAAATTAGAGTATGCCACCTCATAGAGAAATATAAAGGTTGTTTTTTATGAATGTAAAAATTGATAAAATATTTAAAAAAATGCATCAAAATGTTTTCTTAAATCACTCATTTATTAAGCCCATGTTGAAAAAAAAGAAAGAAGATATGCCTTTTTATTTCTACTAAATTCACATTGGCAGTGAAGTCATTTTTGAGAAATCACAATTGCAGTATTTATCACCCAGTAGAAGGAAATCATTTGAACTGTATTAAAATTGAATAAAAGTTTTCACTCACCTGAGAACATGTTTGTGTGTGTAATATTTCCATAAACCGTATGATAAGCAGACCAAGCCTACCAAAATTTGAAGGTATTGAATAGAATTCCCCCCCCCCCCCCCGCTCCTCAAAAAAAATTACACTACAGGGTACTTACTGTATGCCACCACATAGAGAAATAAAAAGATGGTGATTTTATGAATGTACAATTGATAAAATATTTAAAAAATGCATCACATAATATTTTCATACATTAACTCATTTATTAAGCCCTTGGCGAGAAAAAAAAAAGAATTGACATTTTTTTTTCTGACCTGAAATTCACATTGGCAGTGAAGTCATTTTCAAGAAATCCCAATTGCAGGACTTATCACCCATGCACATGCGTGTGAAACTAGGCAAATACATTTCTTGGCCAAGAATCAAAGGCTCAAAGATAATGTGTCTTTCTTTTTTTAACTTCATAGAAAAGGGGGGGATGAAGACCGCACTGCCTAATGAGATTCTAAAAGGTTACTAATGTAAGGGAGGAGTGCTGTAGGACTAAACAAACAGACACAAACATAAAGAGAAAGAATCCCTGTAAACAAGCACTCTTCCTCCACTAATCATTGTTTTAAGTTTATTGTGATAATGAGGCAAACAAACAGAAAGTTAAAACCTACTTGATACCAAAGTGCTAAATATCCATTACATGTGCTCAATATGTGAAATATATACTATTCTACACACATGTGCACCAGATCTACATACACAATAGTAGTCAGATCTGCATGAGTCAAGAACCAAAACAAGGGAATGCCTTATCTCCCTAATACCCGGGATAGATATATAGGAGTGGCCCTTAAATATCTAGGCATGTCCAGGTACATTCCATGGGTTGGATCACTTACCCTAAGTTCCACACTTCCCTTAGTGAGCGTGATCTTACATCCAAGAATCACTATGATGTTGTAACGTGATTCTCCACTCAGAGCATATCTCTGGTCAGATAGGTGGTATATTGCCAGAATGATCAATATGAATCACCCCCACACTGAATTGATGAAAACTCCTCAGTGCACCTTAGATTATAATCGGGTAACCACACTGCTTATGTGCTTAACGGTGTGATACGACCACAGGGGTAGGTGGGAAACTGGCACACCGCTTCCAGAGGGGAATAACCATGGGGTAACCACAGGGAAAGAGAGGGGAGCGACACAATGGGTTCAGATGATATAGATAAGTAATAAACAATACCGTATTGTGCAGACAAGTAAAATGTGTCAGCTTTTAGGTGTATACCCATGTGCAGGCATATAGATGCTGTCACCTTATTCTGGCCCAAGCTGCACACCCATAAATATGGAACCGCAGCACCCTTGAACCCCACTCATGCCATTGAACCCCACTCATTTGCGTGCTTCTACGTCCGCATACGTAACTTCTGGTGACGCCTTGCTTCAGGGCGAAAGTGCTTTTACAATTTTTCTGGTCGCGCCTGCTTGCCAGTACTCAATGCTGCTGACGTGATCTCCACTGTCTCCCAGTGACCAGAGAGATCGTAGAAGCACTTCCGCCCTGAAGCAAGACATCACCGGAAGTGACGTATCTGGATGTGGAAGCAGACGAACTGAGTGGCTGGTGATATCTCCTCATGTTATTCTCTCCCATGAATGTTTTTTTTAAGCAAATGTGAGTGTGATTATTCTTATATTCATACGATATAATATATATACTAGCAGTATTACACTATTGTGGGCTTTCTTTTTTTCTTCGGGCCATCATACATTTGAGAATATTGACTGCAGAGGGCGCATACAAGGCACATCCAGGGTTCATCAACTGCTTATCTAAGGCTTATCCAGTCGAATTCAGAGATCCATGCGTGGAGACAGCTTAAAGAGCTCTTATCAGAGAGAGAAGAATCTCTGATATGCTTCTATTTCCTTTCCACTTGTCAGTGAGACCTATTGCTTATATCAGATAGGGTCCATTATCTATTGGCTACACCATATTTCGTTATTTGATTTTTCCACGTATTGCACTACGTGAACTACTGTACCAGCACTCCCCTTACTAGGAAGAAGAATGACTTGTAATCAGGCGGGTAATAAGGCGGGAGCAGGTAGCAATGATTGAGGTTCACCAGGTTTTCAGTGACGGTCGGCCCGTTATTACAATAGTATTGGCAAGCCGGTGTTGGTACATTGCAGGGTCAGGAAATAAAAATCTTAAATGGATTACACCCGACCTTTTGTCAAGATTGGGCTTAGGCCCGGTTCCCATGTCTTACCTCGTAATGTCACGAGTGACGTGCGTCAGCCACAACCTGAGCGCTGGCGCCGCACTGCTAGGAAGGGAAACACCTAAGGGACCGTCTCCAGGCTCCATTCTCATGATGACATGGGCAATGCATGGAGCATGCTAGCTGTGCACAGACACCATGCGGACATGGGCAAGCAAGGGAGTTAATTCACTCAACTATTCCACAGCTTCAACTTGCTCCTCCCCTGCCTATCGGTGCACAGTAACCTGTGATTCTTATTGCTCACCGCATCTTGATGCTTCTCCATTGGCTTATTGTTCCTTATAGGGTCTGCCAGTCTTCTTACAAATTGGCTGAGCATAAACTCTGTCATAGTGACTTGTGCATACCTCAAGCATCCTGCAGCCCTGCTTTTGTCTTGTTTACTTCTTGTATTTTTGACCTCAGCTTGCACCCAGACTCCTGCCTTCTCTGACCCCTGGTCCACGGCTTTTCTACATTCTATACCCCTGGACCCCAGTACCACACAAAGACAATCCAATCTCTCCAATCCTAGACCACAGCAACCAATCTGACATCTCCAACTCTGACCCAGCTACATGACTACCACTCTGCACACTGGACTTGGCTGCTCAGTTGTAGGTCAGTGGCTACCGGCATCCCCACCTCAGCCTCGTGGTCCCGACCTTGTTTGTGATGTGCACACATTACAGTATGCTCAGCCCACAAACATGGACCCCGCTGAGGTGGGCCGACATTTGCACGCCCATGCCAACATGTTTGATAAGCTGGAAAAATCCTTGGCAAAAAATGACCAACGTATGGAGCAACTCCCCTGCTCGGTTCAAGCTTTTACTGACCAAACCTAAGGTGGCCCACTCACTCTGCGCCCCCAGCGACTCCTGTCCCAGCACCCATCCCAATGACTGCAGCCTCTGAACCACGACTACCTACTCCCAACCGCTACGGCGGCGATCCTCTGGGCTGTCACGGATTTTTGAACCAATGTACCATTCACTTTGAACTATTGCCATCTCGCTTTCTGTCTCAGTGATCTGAGGTGGCGTACATTGTATCCTTGCTAACGGATGATATTTTGGCATGGGCCTCTCCCACCTGGGAGCAGAGGCCGGATCTCACCAGTGACATAACACGCTTCACCAAGTAATTTCGCAGGGTATTTGATACACTTGGACGCAAGGTAACTGCCGCCTCTTCCCTTTTGAATATTTCTCAAGTAACTGTCCTGTGGCCCGGTACGCGGTCAAATTACAGACCATAGCCACAAAGACCAGCTGAAACGGCGAGGCCTGTCTTTTGGCAAGGCTTGTCCTAAAGACTCAAGGATGAACTTGCTGCACAGGAATGCACCACTGAACTAGAGGACCTCTTTGCACTTTGTATCCGGATGGACCAACGGCTTCAGGAGAGGAGAATCGAGAGAAACTAGCACCAACAAGGTATGCAGCCTCTTCTTCCTCAATCCACAGGAGTCGTTAACCTTCATCCCCTGTCTTTGGAGTAACCTACAGATGCAGTGGCCATCATTTTATGAAATCACCCGGTTTATACCTCGGAATACCCATGTCATGGCGCTGGATTACATCCAACCGTACGGCCTTTAGACGCGAGTGCAGGCGAGTGCATAAAATGGCATTTTAGTGTTCTGGCTTTTAAACACCAGAAATTGGCACAGTAGCACAGTACTGTACACATTACAATTCATTTCATTGCATATAATTGCACACACTCCATAAAATTCAAACAAAGCAACCGCGATAAACATGCGTGCCTGGGGCGTTTGGCCACGTTCATGCCGCGTGGAGTGCAGAAGCGCACATGAAATCGGCGCCGTGATGCTTAAAATAACAGTCACTGCATCTGTATGCAGCTTGGAGGTAACAGACTGTCAGCTGGCGAGAAACAGCCCAGACGTAATGACGATCTCTGCCTCTACTGAGGTAACTCTGGACACCTGGTAATTGCCTGTCCTCTCAAATAAAAAAAACGCCAAATTCCAGTGAAAGCCGGGAGGGTCATACTGGGAACCATCTCTTCATCTCCTCCCAAAATTTCAACTAGAATCACACTACTCTGGGACAACTTCAGGACCACCACACGTGCCTTCCTGGACTCTGGGACAGGTGGAAACATCATTGATCAAGAGTTCGCAGAGAGAAACAAGATTCCTTTGATATATAAGGATCACCCCATAGGCCTGGAGGCCATCGATGGTCGACCCTTACAACTCGTTTCATATCAATAATCCCCTTTCAATTACTGATTGGAGAGAGCCACACAGAGACGATACAACTAAATGACATTCATACCCCTTCAGTCGAAGTCATTTTGGGGCTACCTTGGCTTCAAATACATAACCCCCTTAATAACTGGAATGAGGCGCTCAAGAATCGATATCCTTTGACATGGATTTCTGAGCAATTTGACATACTACAGGGGTCCACCATTTTTACCAAGTTTGATCTACCAGGAGCATACAACCTTGTAAGAATTTGTCAGGGGGATGAATGGAAGACAGCCTTTAACACTCGGGACGGACATTATGAGTATCAAGTGATGACTTTCGGACTTTGTAATGCGCCCGCATTATTTCAGGACTTTGTAAACAAACTTGTTAGAGATCTTCTCGATAAATACGTTATAGTCTACATGGATTATATATTGATCTTTTCCAAGACAGCACGGGAACATCTGGGACATGTTAAACAGGTGCTCCAATGATTACAGCAGAATCATCTATTCGCCAAATAGGAGAAATGCCATTTCCATCAGACTACGACATCCTTTTTTGGGTACTTCATCTCTGACACTTGTCTTGCCATTGACCCAGCTAAAGTGAAGGCAGTGGTGGATTGGCCTCACCCCATGACTCTCAAAGCCGTACCATGGTTCTTAGGTTTCACTAATTATTATTGGAGATTCATCCAAGATTTTCCCTCCGTTCTACCACCTATTATGGCATTTGCACAAATAGGAGCCAACCCTGCGCTTTGTTCCTCTGCAGCCATTTAGACATTTGAAAGACTTAAGAAAGCCTTCATGTTAGCTCCCCTGCTTGTGCATCCCGATCCAGGATTGCCCTTCACGATCAAGGTGGACGCTTCTGATGTCGGGGCCGAAGCAGTATTGTCCCAAAGAAAGACTCCTCAGGCAAGACTTCACCCTTGTGTGTTTTTTCCCAAGAGGTCCACCGTACATAACTACGATGTTGGCAATCGCGAACATTTAGCCATAAAGATGGCCTTGGAAGAATGGAGGCACTTACTCGAGGGCATGAAAAATCCTGTCACCATATTGACAGATCATACAGTGGTGGCCGCCTTTAGCCTACTGCGGCCACCACCGCGGGGCTTTTAAAAATGCAGCGGCGCACGGCTTTTTTTCGTCTTTGTTCCCGCACTGTGGGCGCTTTCAATGATAAGCGCCATTAGCACTTATCTTGAGATGCGGCCGACGCGCGGAGGACCCCGGCTCAAATTTAAAACATGCTCGCATTTTTACGGGCAAGCTGGAGGTTTAAAGGGGCCGCGACAGTAAGAACAAATTATATATCAAAGGTGAACATCGCTTGGGTACACGACAGGCGCAATGGTCATTATTTTATTCCTGTTTTAATTTAATTTTTTCGTACCTACCAGGCTCTAAAATGTAAAGACAGACGCTCTCTCTCAACAACTCCTGGTAGAGGACAAGGCAGAGGATCGACAGGAGACCATACTTACCCAAGCATGTATACTTTCAGCTAATACATTCGACTCTTTATAAGACATCACACAAGTGCAATCTCATATTCCGGATTGTCTCAAGGTGCCACAGAGACGCTTATTAATGGCACCAGCATTTCGAAGGAAGGTACAGGAATGGGGTAAATCATCCAAGAGTTCCGGTCATCCAGGTACTAGGAGGACGATAGATCTTTTAGAACGGTCTTTCTGGTGGCCAGGGATACGTAAGGACATAGAGAATTTTGTTACCGCAAGTGTTACGTGTGCCCAAAATAAAACCTCCCGTAACAGACCATCAGGCTTGCTTCAACCTCTTCCACTCCCAGATCGCCCATGGACTCGTCTCTCCATGGATTTCATCGCGGAGCTACCGTGGCCCAAGGAAAGAATACCATTTTAGTCATAGCCGACCACTTCTCAAAACAGGCCCATTTCGCCCCCATTGAAGGACTACCTAATGTCCTCAAGTAATCTGAGATCTTTATCAAGGAGGTGTTCCACCTTCATGGTGCTCCCCAAGTCATTGTGTCTGATCGAGGCATACAATATATCTCGATGTTCTGGCAGGCCTTCTGCAAAATACTAAGTTTCTCCCTACACTTTTTTCTGGCTTTCACCCCCAGACTAATGGCCAAACGGAGTGGACAAACCAATCACTTGAGCAGTTAATTCGCTGCTTCATTTCCGATGCCCAGGACAACTGGGTAGATCTCTTGCCGTGGGCCGGATTTTCCCATAACAACCTATGGAATGTGTCAACTCAGGACTCACTATTCTTTTCCAACTTCGGTTTCCATCCCTCAGCAGTTTCGCTCTAGCCGCAGTGGTCTTTACAGTGGTCGGTAGAGGTGTTATGAGTATTACCCTGTAATATCTTTAATGAAACAGTTCACAGATTCCTCTTTGTATTATAATGTATAGAAAGTATCAAAGAATGAGCTTGTTCTACATTGGATCATGCATTTATAATAGAGTTCCTTTTTATATCAAGGAACAGTACTCAATAAAGTTCCATACTTCTGCACAGTACTCAGTCTAACAAAACATTCATCACATCTTTACAATAGTTTCCTTAATTATTGTATAGCAAGTTATGCAGCACTTTACTTATTTTCCCCACAAGTAAGTCATGGAAAACCACAAGCAATCAAGCAGCTGGGGAGTGAAAGGCATTCATCTGTGTTTTTATTTGCCATTTGGAGGGGTGGGGGTATTTGTTTGTTATGTAGGTTAGTGTAAGGGCCCACGAGGGTCGAGGCCACAAACCTCATTTGTCAAGCCCACCACAGCCCACCACAGCCCACAATCGGGCGCCTCACTGAGCCTCCTCTTCCTGGCACCTCCCGAAACCCTGTGGATTCCAGAAGCCAGACTCACCAAGCACACAGGCGCCACACAGCTGGAGAAATGGTCACCACAGGTCCCGCCTCCACCCTCCGGTCCTGTGCTGGTGTCAGCAGCACGCAGCGTGCACGGACAGTGTGCAGATGGCACGCGCACACAGACAAATAGAGCCTGTCCTCTCAGGAACGCACCACGTTCCTTGCGAACTCCTATCCCCCTATCACACAACCACTTACTGTTGAGGTTATTCCCTGCTGGCTCCCCATTGGACCCTGATAATAAATATGCTCAGTCAGCCCCTTGGTAGATGGCTGAGCATAAGGCTTCATTCAGTACAAAGTGCTTACTGCATACCTGCCTCCCTGCCTTGTACCTTGCTTCCTAGTGCCTGTGTTTCTCGTGTCTGACCTTGGCTTTTTGCCCTTATATTTACTGTATGTTATTCAAACCACATTACCCTGACTTTAGGTGTAAGCACAATGTCTCAAAATATTTAGGCCCATATTTACTAATTGTGCTGTTCTATAAGACACCATTCTGAGCCAAAATATTTCTTACAGAATAGTTCCACTTAGTAAGTGTGGCTCTGACCTATTAAACCTCGACAGCCATGTACATTTTTACAATTATTTTATCATTTAAAAAGAGAAATGTCTCTGGAACCAGGGGTTTCCCTTGAGTTTGGGTTAATGGTGTTTACTCTGTGCACCCTGCCCATCACAAAGAAGTTGAAGGACAATTTGAGCAGCATGAACTTTACATACAGTACTGTGGGTCAAGGCAATTGTTCTTAACCTCAGGCTTGGGACTATCATGTTGGTGCAAAGGCCTTTGAAACAAATCTACAATTTTATTTGGTTTATTGTTATAAAGAAGGGACATGAAGAGCTGGAAGACTCACGGAGGGGGGCATGTTGGTGAGGGATTTTGGGGAGCCCAGAATTGTTTGGGCACTGGGTCCATCGTTTGCCTTGATACTTCCCTGCTTTAATTGTTGTAAGGAGTATGACACATTTTATTTTGAAATAGATCAGCTTGCTACAAATTTGCATTTGGTGTGCATACATATCCTAATGAGTTTGAAGTCACGGTGTAAAAGTAATTAATTATTTTCAAAGTGCAAAGCATTGTATGCCTGGGGGTTAACTTTCAACTCAGTAGCCAAAATCAAGCATTCTTGGTAATCCAGTTCCACATACAGCACATGTTGCAATTACTTTTCTCTTTTCATCTTAATCATGTACATTACTGTCATATGTTTTAGTTAAATTCTCTGAGAAATATTGTCAAATAATATAATGGGGTGTTTTTATACTTAACTGTAATTAGGATTTTTTTTTTTTAAGAATTTATGGTATGGAAATAAGATGTGCTGTTCTTTAGTTCTATTGTGTCCTTCATAAAACTGTTTGTAAAATCCTCACTCCACTTTAAAAAAAATCACAGTAAAATAGCTTCTACATACTTACAGTATTGGAGATGTGGGCATTGATGGAAAGATCTTTAAGCTCCTCTGGTGTCAGTGTGACACCAAAACACCAGCGAGGAGACAGAGCTGAGGGGAAACATGTCAGCAAGGGTAGAGAGGTTCCTTTCAGGACTCTGAGAGAGCTCAGTGCCCTTCTCTGGTCAATGAAGATCTACTAAAAGCTGCTACAGAGAGCAAGGTTATTATTTAATACACAGGTCAAGCTTTTAAAGCAGTGGTTTCCCAACTTTTCAGTACCAGGGACACATTGTATATTCTACACATTTTTGCGGGCCAAAGAAAAAAAAATATTTTTATAATTTTTATATATTTATATATTTTATAAATGAATGAATAAGTTATATTTTGATCTTTTTGGGGTAATCAGCATAATATGATTCAGAGCAAAAGAGAAATGTGACAATTACAAAGAAAGGATGCCGTGCTTACACTGGGAAATGACATATAATGAGCAAAAATATGTATATTTCAAGTTGCTGCGGGCCAGATAAAATCTTGCGGGGGGCCTTATGCGGCCCCTGGGCCGTAGTTTGGAGGCCCCTGATTTAAAGAATTCCTAAATTATATTAATAAATTATTACCATTAAATATAGTAATATCACAGAATGCGTAAGGCCTGAGAGAAAACTGGTGGAGGTTAAATAGCAGATGGCTGAAATCTGCCACAAAAAAACAAATAACAATTTTCCACTAAGTCAATTTAAGGATTTGGACAAATATAATTTAATAATCGTGGTCCCATTTGGAATTAATTGACAACCTGCTGGAAAAGTAAACTTGACTATATCTCTTTTCCCCAAAATGATTCATGTAATTCAAATGGTAATCTTTTTAATTAAAAAATAAAGACTTGAGGCTTTGTAATAAAAGGTTTTACAGTTTTATTTGGAAATGGAAAAAAAATAGAATTAGTTTGGAAAAACATATTTTAACTAAACATTTGGATGGTAGGACGTAAGTCATTTTCAATTCCAAGATTAAAGGGGGAGTTTCTTCACTCGTAGAAAAATATTCTGTAAGTAAAAATATAGGATAAGGTATCTGTCATCTAAATTTAGCATAGGTTGAACTTGATGTCTTTTTTAACCTCATCTACTATGTAACCCTCTTTTCTACCTCTTGTAAAGTAACTCTCTCACAAAATCCAGTAGGAAAACATTATTCATGGATACATTTAGGGATTGAAAATACATATGGCAAAGCAGTAACCCACAAGCAAATTCAAATATAACAAAATATTTAACTTTAAGAAAGAATCCCTTCTTCTCTCTTGGCTCAGAAAATATAAAATTTCTGAAATGGGAGAAAAGGAAAATATTACAAGTTAAAGATCTCATAGATTAAACATCATAAATATGCATCTCTTTTGAACAAGTGAAAATGAAATGTAGTCTACTAAATAATAATATTTGTGTGTTTCAAGGTTGGATACTAAATCAATAATTTGATAAAAGCCAATTCTCAATTCTGAATGCACGCCATATACTGTATGACACCCTTGACTTACATGAAATTAAATGCAATCACTTCTATAAACTTTTTATATCAACAAATCTGCTCAAATCATACTAAGAGTGTTTAAAAGGCTTAAAGAAAATGAGCTTTTTGAAACCCTCTTGAGAGATTGTGATAGAAATGTCAAACAATTCTGTTCAGCTTTATTGCAGCCAATACATATTAAGATTTTAAATAGGACATATATTTCTCCTTGGCAAAGGAAAGTTGCTGATGCAGTGTCCATTATTGGAACACTTCACGCGTCATGTACATCGGAATCCCGATTTGAAACCGCGGGATGAATTCCAGCCTTCCCGCACTAAGATGCGAGCGCGGAGAGTGCAAAAAAAGAATTTTAGTGTTCTGGCTTTTAAAAACATGAAATTGACCCAGTAGCACAGTAGCAGAGTACTGTACACATTACAATTCATCCAGTTTATTGCAAACGAAGAAACAGAATCCATGAAATTCAAACATAACATCTGCGATAAGCGCGGGTGCCTGGGGCGATTGGCCATGTTCATGCTGTGTGGGGAACAGCAGAGAACTCAAAATCGGCGCCGTGATGTGTTCGAATAACGTCCGCTGCATCAGTATGGTAAACGAAGAGGCAGGTAGGTACCTAAGATGTGCCTACAGTATCACATATTTGATTTGCTTTGATTTGATCATTATAATGCATCCACTATTTTGTCTGGCAACAGCTTATGTACCCAATGTTACACTACCATTTTATTTATTTATAAAATGTTTTACCAGGAAGTAATACATTGAGATTTACCTCTCGTTTTCAAGTATGTCCTGGACATAGTTAATATGACAAACAATACATTAACCATTTTATCAATGACAAGTACATTATTATGGAGGACACAGTATATCAGATTTTGTGGGAGTCTTATCAACAGTAATTAGATTTTAAAAATTATGTTGTGTGGGTTAAAAAAGATTTACTCAACCCTTAAGTGTGTTTTTGACAAACCAAAAAATACACTACATAAGGTTTTAAACTCAAGATTTTTGTTCACTTGAGTTTAAATAACATTGCATCAATAAAACTACATACACATCAAGAAATCCCAACATTGGTCAATATACATAATAGGAAGTATTTAAGAATGGTGTGTTTTTTTGCTTTTATTAGGAGTAGGGGCATGACCCCCATGGAGGCGGCGCCAGTAGCGTTGAAGTTGAGGCTCTTGTGTTTGTGAGTTTGGTTATCTCCAGGTATTAAACTTTGCTGGACAGTTTGACAGTTGGCGTGGTAAGCGGAGATGGTGGCTTAATAATCTCTATGGTCTGTTGCATTATATTAATCAATTGTGTTGCAAAAGAGCATATGACTACCCACAAGTGTTGTATTACTGCCATGGACTCAGGATGGTGCTTCCTTCCATTTACATAAGACACTGTGTGTTCCTACATTGCTCGCGATTGACTACTAGCAAACCATGCTGATACTGCAGGATTGCAGCATCCCAAATGGCATTTCCACAGCAGGAGCCACAGGTATAGCATGTGCCTGGGTCAGGGCCACCGACAGGGGGAGAGAGCTGGGCTTGGTGGCTGCCAGTGCTGCAAATTGGGGATGACCTTTGGCTGGGCTTGGCAGCTGGTCCAGTCGTTACCGGGCCATGGCTCTACCCCAGCCGTGGGCTTCCCTCACTCTGTCGCATGCTGAGCTTGTGATGCTGGTGTGTGCTTGGCCTCTCTGATGTTGACGTGCGCCGGAAGCAAGGTTGGCTCAGCTTCTAGTGTGCACCGGCATGTGAAAGAGGCATGGCGTGCACCAGCAGCTCAGCTTGGGACAGAGTGAGGGAGGCCCACAGCTGGGGGAGAACCAGGGCCTTGCGGGGACCGGCCAGCCAGGCCCCCTGCAGCCACCGGTCCTGGCCTAACCATCCCCAAGGTAGATAAAGGTTTTGGGGGGTGTTTTCTCATACGGTATGATCTGTGGGTGTTTTTTTTTCAAGATGTATTTGGGGGGTGGGAGGTTTATATTTATTTTGGAGGGTTCTTTTGTATGTATTTTGGGGTGGGGGTTTATATGTATTTGGGGGTTTGTAACAGGGACTTATCATTGTTGAGAAAAACTGTCTCTAAATCCAGCAGTGTGCTGGTTAATTGCACAGGCAATCAACCAGACTTCACCTGGCTGATTAGGACTATTGGAAAAAACCTGATATAAGAACCAGGAAGGAGATTTTCCTCAGCCCACAACTGGACTGACCAGAGGAAAATATGTCTTGATGCACACAGAAGGACTGTATGCTGACAGCAAGACAAGGGGACAAGACCTCTATATCTGGACACGGACATTTCCATAGCACACAAGGGTGCAAACCCAGGCGAGTAGAGATGCTAGTATACTAGTCTGATCTCCTCCCTCTTGGACTCTCGTCACTCTAATTATGGGAGAGCAGTATCCTGATCTCTCCCCTCAGTCCTCTTTTTCCTCCACTCCCACATCCACAAGCAGTAAATCCCCATCCTACCCTCCCCTTTTTTCTTTTTCCTTTCCTCAGTTTTACCCTTCCTATTCCCTGGTTCCCCCTCCCTCCTTCCATCCCTGGACTATATCCACACAAATGATAGGCATCAGTGTCCATAATTATTCATTATAATCTTAAATAAATTAAATACTCCAATTGACATATACAAAAAATACATAATTTTAGTCAATAGTTTTATGTTATTTCCATTTTACTTTATTTTCATTTTTCATTTTCATAGTCATTTTTTATTTCATCAGCCCTTGATACTCTTCCTCTCTCCTCTCCATGTTCATTGGATCTCTTTTCCTTTTTTAATTTTATTTCTATCGCTGGGGAAAGGTGTATATATATATATATATATATATATACATATATCATTTTGATATACATTGGTGGATGTGTATTATTATATTAATCTAAGAATAATCATCTGGGGAGCACTAACAGCCCCTTGGAATTATGAGGTAGCTCTTAGCCCATCTGTAGCACTAATACACATATATTACTTTATCTATCTAAAATATGTGCTACATCTACTTTTTAATAGTTTGTCCTTGTTGAATCAATGGTAGCTCATTATATAGAAGTACGTAATTTTATCTATTCAATTTTTATATATACTGTATGTATGATGTTTTGATGAGGATCTAGGGGTTATCACTATGTATATAATTTGTAATTTCATTGTTATTTTTATTTTTATTTTTATCTTTATTTCTATTTTTATGATTATATATCATTAGGTTACAATATGCTGCTACCCCCTTTTTTTTATATGTGTGTCTTTTATATGTGAGATCTTGTTATAGTAATATATTTTTGTATATAACTATATATATAATTTATAATATTTGATAGACAACAGGGGTTAATTCACTTTATTTTATTTCATTCCTTTAGTCCAGAATATCAAACTGAATCATTTTTAAGTATTCTATTTTATATTATATTAGTAATGAATTTGAGCTTTGAGTATGTTCTGTATATATAAGTATTATGTTTTTTAGATCCTTCCCACAATATGTGTTTATCCTTTTATATATTTTGTCCATTATCTGCCATTTTTTGAGTCAGTCATTCAAAGTATGTGCTTTAATGGGTGCATTTGCATATACCACCTTATCAGCATACTACGGGTTAAACAATTACCCTATCATGGGTTGCTAAGCAATGGACTGGCTATAAATGGGCAGGACTTCATCCCATACACTATCAGCCCTTTGAGAAAGTCGCCCAGTGGTGACGAAACGCATCAGGGATTCTGAGAGCGCAATTACGTCACGACGACGCTGCGCACGCGCATGAGGCCAAATCCAGCGTGGGAACTATACGGCGGCCATTCGGAGTGGAGAGCTGAGTTTTCTGGACGGCAAACAGACGGCAAACGGCACCCCTGGTATCCGGTGATCGGTGACTTCTACTGGCAGTCCTGAAGGAGTCCACAGAGACGCTATTCCGCAATACAGAACCGGCTGGTGGTGATATATATTCACAAACTGCCTTTTATCATTTTTTATCTTGTGAGTGCGATTCCTTCCCCCCCCTCTTTCCCTTCCTTTTTACAATAAACATACAGTGTTATGCTATGAGGCGTGCGCTCTCTCTATTTTTCTGTTTTAAGATATCCGTGGATCTGGTTAATCCCATGTGAGAGCAGCCGGAGACCCCCTTGTCTACATCAACTACCTCCATTTATGGACTAACTATCTAAGGACTGGTTGGACTTTATTTATTCATTTTTCCTTTCTTATGCACTTTTTCCACTTTTTTATTTTTCATTTAATATATTTGTGTTTCATTATATAGTTCAGTAGATATTATTGTTATATGTTATTTGATATTGCATTTTTCACTCTTGTATATACTTATAGCACTATATACACTTTATTCTATATTATTAGTCACTATAGTCCACTTATAGATATCCAATCACAGTACTACTCTGGCGCTACACTTTTTGCTCTCATATATATATATATATATGTGTGTATTTGGGAGGTGGGGGGGGGGCAGGGACTTATTCCTGCTTAAGAAAATATGCCTCTATTACTCTGAGGATTCCAGCAGGGAGCTGGTTAATTGTAGCCAGTCAATTACCCAGTCTCACCTGGCTAATCAGAGCTGTAAAAAAACCTCCTGTGGGAAACTGCAATAGATTCTTTAGCACACAACAGGGCTAACATGAGGAGAAGATGATGTCTTGAGCACAAAGGCTGTGCTGGCAACAAGACACACTAAGAACAGACTTATCTTCCTGGTACAGTTGGACTGCAACATCTGCATTTGGAGGAACTAAAGATGTCACACCTGCACAGCCAAATAAGAGTTTCTTATTATTAGCTCCCTGATAAATATATTATGTGTTTTTGGACAGGGAATTGGCATATCCAGACAGCCACAGATAGTTAGGGCACATACTGAGTAGTTATTCTCCAAAATGGAGTAGGTTTTCTTTATGTTTTGTACTGTGCATTGTTTAAAAGAACAGGCTCAATAAAGTCATTTTTTAATTTCACCCTGAACGGCCTCAATTAGTGTAACTCTGCACACATCTATTAAGGGGGGTTATACAGTATGTATTTGGGGGTTATTTTATATGTATTTTTTGGGAGGATTGTCAGGGGATTGGGACGAGGAAATGAGTGTGGGGAGGGGGGATTGAGTGGGAGTGGGGTAATTGATGGAGGGGGAGAGAGATGGGCGAGTGAGGAAAAGAGAGAGTAAGAGTGAGATGGAGGGGAGAGAAATACATGCGGGGAAGGGATTGAGTGAGAATGGGGTTATTGATGGAGGGAGAGAGTGAGAGGAGTGAGTGAGGAAAAGAGGGACTAACAGTGAGACAGAAAGGAGATAAATACATGTGGGGGAAGGTATTGAGTAAGAGTGAGGAAATTGATGGAGGGGGAGAGTGAGCGGAGAGGCGGTGAGTGAGGAAGAGAGGGAGTGAGGCAGAGGGGAGAAAAATAAATGGGAAGAGGGGTGGGGGGAAAAGAGGGGGGCTTGTGAGGTGTGAATGGGGGGATTGCAAGACCACCGACATGGAGGGCAGTCGTAACTTTAGTCCTGTGGCCCTAAGCAGGAGTTGCCACAACATGTGCCAAGGGTGCCACAGACAGAGCAGGTGATGCCACACCAGGTGCAAAGGTGCCACATCAGGTACAGAAGATGCCACAGATGTACTGATGAAGCGGCCGTTATTCGAACACATCTCGGCACCGATTTTGATTTCTCTGCTGTTCCCCAAGCAGCATGAAACACGGCTAATTGCCCCAGGCACCCGCGCTTATCGCGGATGTTTTGTTTGAATTTCATGGATTCTGTTTCTTTGTTTGCAATAAAATGGATGAATTGTAATGTGTACAGTACTGTGCTACTGTGCTACTGTGTCAATTTCATGTTTTTAAAAGCCAGAACACTAAAATTCGTTTTTCTGCTCTCGCCATGTTCGCATCTTAGTGCGGGAAGGCTGGAATTCATCCCGCGGTTTCAAATCGGGATTCCGATGTACATGACGCGTGAAGTTGTCGAATAACAGCCACTACATCAGTAGCAGGAGTAGCCACAGCAGGTGTTGGAGGTGCCAGAGATCTAGCAGGAGGTGCCCAGCAGGGGAAGGAGGTGCAACAGCAGGGGAATGAGGTGCCACAGAAATAGGATGAGGTGCCATAGCAGGTGCAGAAGATGCCACAGATATAGGAGGATGTGCCATAGCAGGTGCAGGAGGTGCCACAGATAGAGTTACCTCCTCCATCAACTTAAAAATAAAAATCCTCCTCACCCTGTGCTTGAGAAGTTTCAGTCTGGAAAACTTCACTGAGACAGGAGCTGGGAGTCTGTGATATGGCCTGTATATAACGAACAAATATAGCTACAGTATAATTAAAAAAAGATTCCATAATACATATAAAATGAAGGCTGAAAAGGGTGTAAAATTTAAGCACACCATTATTCCCATTCAATTAATTGGTTCCTATGAGGTTCCTTGATAATCTGAGCTTCTTTATCAGTTACATTTGTTTTATAATTCGTAGTGCCATAGTCAATCCTCATGGGAATAGCACTTGATTAATACAAAGGCTCTCAGACTCTCTGCAACAATTTACTTGTTGCTCGGTGGCTGTCCCTTCAGTGTTAGTTATGTTACTTTAGTTGCAAAAAGTATTTCAGTGACCCATAAGTCTGTGGTTTTCATTTTGCAAGATAACAGAATTCCTAAACAGTACTGTTAGCAACCTTGTAAGAAGCTAATCCTGACTACAGTAATGTCAGTGTTTTTGCAGAGGGAGTCCTCACAGTTAAAACCGTCCCCACTCCTGTGCATAGTGGTAAAGTGATTGATGAAGCACCTAAGAGTGAAACGAGCATTGGTGATGCCAGCTGACCAGTGTTGATGATGTAATGTTGCCTGGGGAGAAGAATGTGATGGATTGCGTTCACTAGTGACCATGCACTGCAGTGTCCTCTCTTCTCTATAGCTCTGAGCTTGCTATACTTTAGATGCAATTGAAGGCAGCAGGAGCATTTTGCTAAAAGATTACTTAGTACAGAAGAAACAGAAAATCAATATCACTGTAGTCTGATTCTACTATTGAGTACCTACATTATACTATGAGGTCTATGCAGTAAGCATTCATAAGTCACTTATCGGCCTAAAGCTTAAAGCGATTCTGAAAGTGGTGATAAGTGGGCAAAAAAAAACTAAATCGCCCCCCAAAAAATGGTTAAAAACAATCGCTGAGTGAGCGGCGAGAAGCCACATATCGTTTTTTTTAGAGCCTATCACGAAACTATAATGACAAATTTTTGTCAAAATCATTCCGCCAGAAAAATTTGTGTTGAAAACCTGCTTAGAAGCGGCGAGACGGGGTGATACCTATTAATATCAGCACCGGTGACCCCCGGCATCAATCCCATGCAATAAAAATGCACGATTGTAGCACTAATTGC
Organism: Ascaphus truei; assembly: GCF_040206685.1. Taxonomy (NCBI): domain Eukaryota; kingdom Metazoa; phylum Chordata; class Amphibia; order Anura; family Ascaphidae; genus Ascaphus; species Ascaphus truei. Next base: position 341,144,894 of record NC_134486.1, read on the forward strand.
TTAAAAGGTTATCAATTATCCTATACATTAGGGTCTTTGTCCTGTATTTGGGGGTACTGGGGTAAGGGAAGTACATTTTATCAATTTGGGGGCAAGAGGGAACGGGCCTGAGGAAGGGGTTTCTCCCCGAAACGTTGCCCCCCCTCCCTTATTATCCCTTTTTTCCACCCTTTTTTCTCCCCTTTTTCCCCTACCCACCCTTATTTTCCCACTCCCTATCCTTGGGTTATGCCCCTAAGCTACCTATGTTTTGTGTTTTTTTGGTGCTATATCATTTGTTTGTGGTGAGCACTCGTTACAAAAATGAGGCGTCAACACCTTAAATATGGCATATGACGTCACATTGTTCGGTCAGATGGTACCGCTCCAATCTAATTGGACTCTTTATCATGTGCCCACCTCTTTTTTTTTTTGGATGGATGTGATGTCATCTCTAAGGGAGGTACACATCCTTCAAACCACATGGCTGTATCACATGATATTAAAGCCAATGGGATTGAAGAAAATCCCATTGGTTAGTGTACCATGTGTTAGGTTACCTGAAGTCACATCCTTTTGAACTAAGGTAACCTATCGCATGGTACTGCAACCACTGAGGATACAGACACTGAGCAACAATAAGGATTACACTGCAGTATATTGTCTGATTATCTTTGTGTTAATTAACTGCTATTCCCATGAGGATTGACTTTTGCACTGCTAACTATAAAAAAAACGTTATCTGATTAATAAGGCTTTGACTATCTAGGAACGCCACAGGAGGGGGAATGAATTAATTTATTCTCCAGTATCAACATGATTGTTAATTAAGAAAACCAAAGAAAAGTATATAATGCTCTCTAAATCAAATAATGTGATGATAATATGGTGGTGCCTGAGCCGTCAAGATTGGCGGTGGGTGCAACTAATGAGCTGCACTAGACAGAATTTGGTTTCAGCTGAGAAGTGAAGGCATCTTTATTGCTACCACTTAACAACTAGAAGCTCATTTCGTAGTGCACTCCTAGGCTTTTAAAACTTAACATTTAATTATTAATAGGGATAAAATAAGTTCTTAACACAAAGTGATAATAATAAATACATATAATGTACAGTGGCGGGAGGGAATGAGGAGATGATAGATGGCCAAGGTATATAGTCTGATATACTGATGCTTAATTATACAGATCAAAAGCAGTGATACCTATTAGGCCTTGATGGGAGAGTGGGTTACTCAGCTGGGAAAGCTCAAAAAATGCTTGCCCTGTGTATGTGTATTGTGTGTCATGTGGCATAGCGTACCGAGCACCCAACCTGTATTGATAAATAGCCCAAATCAGTGTGCTAGTCCTAAGTTTAATAAATATAATGTTATGGCTAATAGATGTAACCTACCATATTGAAACTAGTAGATATAATCACTGTATGTGCAACTCAATAACAGGTTGGTGGTACGTGGATTGATTCTGCGCCCAATGACATTTAACAATCACTCTACACAGATAGTATATACGGCAAGCTATTGAATAATAAAAGACCAGAATAAGCTGATGCTAAACACTCTGCTGGGTATTAAAGCAGTAAACAAATTTTTACTGTGGTTGTAAAGTAAGCCGTCAACAAATAATCAATACTGTAAATAATTGTCCTTAGCAAAGATCCCTGCACACATAACCTTTTAACATGTCATTGAACCATTAGTGCATGAATGGGTTTCAGTGTGTAGCAGATGCTGGCAGACTAGCAGTAGTGAGATAGAGCATACATGGAATCGCAACTAATTGCTACAAAATCCCTGCTAGCTACAGGACAGAGTAACACAATGTATCACAGTATAGAGGCAGGCTGTAGCAAAAAACCACTGAGCGAGTAGAGCCAGTTAACCCTGGACACGATCGCATTTAAAAGGAGCACCAGCAGAGACCACAAGCACAAAATGTTAATACTACCCGTCTCTCTCAGTTCCCTCGCGCTGACGTCACCACGCCAAAACGCCCTACGCGTTTCCCTCCTTGACGGAGATTCTTCAGGGGCGAGTGATAACCAGCTGATCTCAGAAGCATGTTTATATAGCGTCATGGGCTGCCATAGCAACCCGCGGGCCAATAAAAAACTTACTCCATGCTTATACTGATCAGTAGGGAACTGTATGTTTAGAACAGCAATGGTTAAAGGGGTACACACTAATTACAACAATAATAATAGCTAATAAAGGTTTAAAAGAGTCACCAGCAAATGGGACATGAGCTCATGTATGAGGGCATGTATTGGACTTATTTGGCCCATACCAAATTAACAGATACTGATTGGCTGTTCAGTGATATGTGGCAAAACTTAATCATAGTGGGCTGGAGGTATTTAAACATGTACTGATTTAAATGCATATTAAACTTTACTAGGTTCACGATCAAAGATGTATTTGCTTGCTTGCCAGTAAAATAGGGAGACAATAAATAACAGATGTATAGTTTATAACAGCATGAGACAAATTGTGGATAATTTGAACATAGTGTCGATCTCCACAGATAATCAAATAAATGGAGTATATGTAAAACCCTCATTTAACCCTTGAGGGTATAGAGTTTTTAGTTTATATATCCATTCTGCCTCACGTTTTAATAGTCTGTTATTTATATCGCCACCACGTATATTGTTTTTAAGGTGGTCAATGCCTATAAAAGATAGGCACTTAATGTCTCCCTGATGAATATTATTTACATGACGTGCAACTGGTGTTTCTAATTTATTGTGGACCGAGTTTATATGTTCAAGTACTCGTTTTTTAAACTCCCTGATGGTTTTACCAACATATCTGAGGCCACACTCACAACTGATCAAATATATTACATTGATGGTTTTGCAACTTATATGGTGTCTAATATCAAATGTCACTGATTTGTCGTGAGATAAGAAGAATTTAGCAGGGTTAATATATTGACATGCTTTGCAGTTCTTGCACTTGTGCATGCCCATTGGTGGAGGTGTTAACCAAGTAGATGATATGGCGCGTTTAAAGTGACTGTGCACAAGGCCGTCCTGCAGATTAGCTGATCTCCTGCTAGTGATGCTTGGAGTGTCTTTTAGAATTTTAACAAGGTCATCATCAGATCTTAAGATGTACCAATGTTTCATGAAAATCTTCTTGATCTCATGCCACCTATAATTATAAGTTCCGATGCAACGAACCTGTGTATTAGGTGATTTCATATTAGGACCCAGTAATTGTGCTCTGTCACTATCTCTTGCACGATGATATGCGTGATTCAGTGTAGACATTGGGTATCCCCTATCTAAGAACCGATCTTTCAGGTCTTGAGCCTGTATGTAAAATTCTCTCAAAGTGGAGCAATTGCGACGTAGTCGCAGATATTGCCCAATGGGGATGCTTTTGACTAAAGATGGAGGGTGGTGGCTGGTAGCCGCCAAAAGACTATTAGTGGCCGTCTTTTTTCTAAAGATCGTGGTTTGCACATTACCATCTGGGTCCTTGCTAATTTTCAGGTCCAAAAATGTTATCTCAGTTGCATTGTACTCAAATGTCAATTTTAGGTTCAAATCATTAGCATTCAATAGAGACACGAATTCAACCAATATATTTACTGGACCATGCCAGATCAATCTTTTCAAATCTATGTGTCTGTACAAATGATTTTTTCTCATTAAAAATTTTGTTTTCTTTTCAATTATTACGATATTAAAAGTTGAGCTTTGTTACAACAATATCACATTTCTAAGCATTTTTTTTATAACTCAAAATGTTATTGAAGTTTTGGCACAACATAAAAAATTCCATATCACAATATTTATTAATATGCTTTTTTAACACCTTCACTTAAAAAAAAATCAAAACAAAATAACCTAAATAGGGAAGGGGGGGGGGGCGGGAGAAGGGAACATGTATAGTATCTTCTAGAACAAGCTAGATCCTTTTCAGATACTGTATGCCAAGGATCTTGTCCCCTGTGTGGTGTCTTCTCCAACCTCTGCCTACTTGACCGACATCATCTCATGTTGATTTACTAACGTATATCACACAACTTCTTCACCTCCATCAAGGGAGAATGCATTTTGTCTTATTAAAGCATACTTGTACCTAAACTCAACAGTGATATCCGTTTGGGCTAGCCATGAGCCCCTTATCGCCAGCTTATCACCAAAAAAGCCTACAGCTATTCAGTAAGCCCCGATAAGAGCAAAAATTGCCGGGGTTTTTTTTGCAAAACACTTGGCGATTAGCCACTTATCGCCAGGTTCTTAAACTCGCTCAATTCTAGTAGCCTTGATCAGCTTATCAATGCAGCCCGGATGCCCAAATTGTTAGGTGCCAACCGTATCTGCCTCCGCTGACAGCCAGGCCTTCCGGCTCTATGGTACGGCCTACCATGAACTGTGCAGCGCAGGGCCACTCGTGGACCCGAGTGCCATAAACAATGTGCCCGGATGCAGCCATGGTCCGGTGCTAGAAATAACACCCGCGATGAGATGCCTGATGGTTCCAGAACCTGTACCATCTGTGTCCAATGACGAGAGGGTGAGTCGACTAGCCAGGGGTATTGGGCGCACCTCCCCTGGAGACACGGGGGTGGGAAATCCAAGTGTCGATAGCTACCAGAGTAGGCGAGGTGCCCTGATATCACGAGCCGGTTGAGGTGTATTCCCCATCTCCAGAAAAAGATGTGCCCAGCTGCGCGAGACTTGCGGAGAAAAGACCCTCTCCTACCTGTGTTTTGCGGCAATGTTCCAGCTCCGAGTCATCCATCCAGAGAGCTGTGGCGCTGCCAGAGTCCAGAAGAAGCCCCATGCCCGAGGATGATGATGGTGCTGTGAAAGATCTGCCTGGAGAAGAACCTGTGGAGCCGTATGACGTCCTCTACCTTTGGACGGGTGTGGCTCCCACCTCTTACTTCCAGCAGGATCCAGTGGCTGCCTATCTTGATAGGGGGAGCCAGATGGGGCCAGGCACCGGGGCCGGGCGGGGCCTTTTTTGGTGTGTCGAGTGGTGGTGCACTTCCGGCACTGCCGGATGTGACGTCATTGCCGCCGTTGAACTCGGACCTGCTGGGCAATCTCACTAGACTGTCTCTGGACAATGACATCGGCAAGATGGCGTCACCGGCACCAGTGAAATCCCCGCTCCCTTGATCAGTGTTGAGAGCTGGACTGATCCCAGAAGATGCTCCCTACCGCAATGTAAGGAAAGGGATCACCGGACACCTGAGGTCACTACACTACCATCCCCTGGGATTGTGGTAAGACCGCAACCTATGGCCTGGCCTGGCCAACCACCAGCTGTAACTACCCATGTCTCTTCCCATGCTACTCCTGGGCAAGAGAGTGCCTCAATCCTTCCATTCCATCTAGCCCGAGAGGGTGTAATCAAATTGATCCTGCCACCTCCACATTTGTTCTATTCCGGTTTCCATCTGATGATGTGTCCCCTGGGTTATCCCCTGACTTGAGAGATTGGTCTTTTGGTAGGTGGGATAGTAGATCTGATGATTCAGAGGGAGAACCACCCACACCCATTCGCAAATCTGTGTCTAAATTGCGATGGTCTTTAAATTCTTTCAGAGAGTCTTTACGATCACCATCTCAGCAATCTAATACATCGGGAGTATCCTCCCAGGTATGCACCAGGCCAAGTAGTCCGAGCCTGAACCTTTGTCTGGGGAACACCTTAAGTGGTGGGACCCTATGATCCAAGGCTATGTCACCAGCATGGTGTTCGTACTAGTCGATGGTACTAACACTAGTTCGTACTAGTCGATGGGTCCATAATGGCTTATTGGTGGGAGGAAGGCTCATTCTCCCCAGAGGACACCGTTGAAGCAATTCTTAAGTGGTTGGGAGAAATAAATTTAGGAGTTAGGACACCCAGAGGCTGCTCCAATCTATACCAGTAGGTGGACCCTAATGAACCTAAATTTTGGGTCATGACTGGCTAAAGAGCTGGCCAAAAGATATTAAGGCTTAGCCGAGCTGACAGGGCAATAAGAAACCAGCACCGTCAATCTCACGGGTACGAGTTCCCTTATGTACCCGAGCCGATCATGCGAGAAATAGATGACAACCGGCATGACTGGATCAAGTTGGCCATTACAGATTATCTTCACGCCAAGACTAGTGTCAAGGAATTCATTATCGATTCCCGTATATGTTCCATCATAGGAGAGTGGCTGGTTGGGACTTATATATTCATGGATAGAGTAGAACTCTGACAGCAGTCTGGTGCCGCTAAGGTGTATTCTGTGTGGGTAACGGATTTTGAGGGACTGGTGATCCAAAAGCCTGATCCCAAGTATTATAAGTAGTGACCCCATACACTTCATGTTGGAAGAGTTAGATATATCATCGCTGTAACCAGTGGATGACTTGGGTTCTTGTTGTCTGTGTATGTAATTTGGTTAACAATGTACCATATCTTATGTGTAACCTGTTATTGCATTGAAAGTCCAGGGTAATGATCGTGCTCCAAACTCGTCCCAGTGAGGTCATGGGATGTTCCACCCAGGGGAGAGAGTAGCCATGGCTGGTCCAGACTGCCTATCTGCCCCCTGTAACGTCATTAGTAGCTACAGGCTGTGGCAGGCTATCCTAGGGGCATTGACCCCCCTCATGCTGATCTCTGAGTGACAGGGTGGAGGTGACACAAAGTCTGTGTACAGCCAATTATGGTGCAGCCAATTATGATGCAGCCTTCCCCTTTCTTGTCTTAGAGAGGAAGTGCCAAATGGTAGTCAGTGTTGTTTCCTCCCAGGTGAGGGTGAGGCATGCCAGTCAGTCCCTCCATGGCTGACTGAGAGAGAGAGATCAGAACTGAGATCATGGCTTCAATATTATCAGAGGGCCAAGCATCATCCAGAGGCCTGGGACCCATATCTATCTATCCTGCATCTGCTTTATGGCAATCATAGTGGATGTCCAAATAAATAATTCCTTTTATATACCCCTGTCTGAGACTACAGTCTATTGGGTAGGGGTATACTCTGAAGTGTGCCATGGTGGGGACAGTCTCCGGGAACCCTGTAGCCCATTGTGGCTGGAGGCGCTGACACCCAGAGTGAGCTCTAAAGATCGCCAAAAGCCCACAACTGTTACCCCACAACACCGCGGACGCTCAGGTCTCCTGGACCCTCACAGGTGTAACTGCACCACAGAGAACAGTAGCCAGCAGTACATCTTCCAGAGAGGGGGGGAAACAGGGCTACATATGTTTGTTTAAACATTTGCATATCAAGATACTAGGACAAAACAAGCATTGTTTATAAGTGTCCTTAAAATCTTTATGTACATTCACAGTTTTTATTCAAATGTCCTCCATAATTCTTATTTAGTCCTTACAATGATAAATTCTGTGGGAATGTACACATTATTCGGTGTCAGTTTGAACATTCCATTATTATTGTTAATGAAAAATTGTGCCTAAAATGAATATTGAGAGAACATTTGGTCATACTCTGCTTGCCCTTGAGAACTAAGACAGACTATTTTAGCTACAGATGCAGCGGCCGTTATTCGAACAAATCACTGGGCCGTTTTTGTGTGCGCTGCTGTACTCCATGCGGCATTAACGCCACCAATCACCCCAGGCACACGTGTTTATCGCGGTTGCTTTTTTGAATTTCATGGATTGTGTGCAATTAACTGCAATGAAATGAATAAATTGTAATGTGTACAGTGCCGTGCTACTGTGTCAATTTCAGGTGTTTAAAAGCGAGAACAATAAAATGCCATTTTGTGCACTCGCTTGCACTCGCCTTTTAAGGCGGTACGGTTGGAAGAAATCCTGCGCCATGACATGGGTATTCCGAGGTATACACCGCATGAAGTGTTTCAATAACGGCCGCTGCATCTGTATGCTAAAATAAAACATAAAAATTACACCTAAAATATGTAAATAAAATGATTCCATGATTACAGTTTTCAAATCTTATACGATGACCATTTCAAAACAGTGGATTGATCTGAATCAGCAACATAGAATCAGCTGCTAATTATCTGCTCAGCACATATTTAGGTGCTGAATTAAAAATATTCTAATCAAACGTTATTAAATAACAAAAGTGCCAGCAATTAATGTAAGCACGCACCCTCTTTTTACATGTGACCAATATATTCTTAGTTACTAAGAATCTAGATAATTACTGCTCACATGGGAATAATTTCCAGCAGAGGCACATGCAGTGTAGCTACTGTAATGTATTGTATGTCACTGATCTGGAATAGGCATGTGAGGAATTCACCGAACATCTGGCATACAATACAATTTAAATGTGTAATACTAAATTAATAATCTTTTATGTATTGAAAACTTGTGTATTTATTACAGAAATTGAACATTTTTATCTGTGTATTTTCTTTACTTGTTTACTTGACATACTTGAAAACGTTTGGTAACTCTCAATGTATTACTTCCTGGTAAAATGTTTGTATAAATTAATAAATAGTGTACAAGAGAGCTTGTCTGTCTTCTAGTTGTGCATGAATAAATGTAACCTAGCAAATAATTTTTATTGTACATCGTTTTTCACAGTTCAGATTTCATACGTCTCTTTCATATATTTTACTCTGGCTTTTAATCTTACTTATGATCATCTTCAGCAGAAACCATTTTCTTTCCAGTAGCTTAAATTTGATCTTGCCTTTGGTGAACAGATTCTTCAGATTACTATGGATATGCTCAGCCAGTTAACATGTTATATCGCACCTTCACATAAATTTTCTTTATAGCAACTATGCTGACATTTACATGTAAAAACAGACCACATGCCCGCGGTAAGCAGAGGAATAGTATTATGCCATACTCTTCACACATGCAAACAAGAACACTAGGACACTCCTGAGGTGTTGTGAAAGTGTTTATTTTCAAAACATTCCACAAATGTATCAGTCCTAACAAATTTAACATTTTCAGGGCTACTGCAGTAGTGCTATTTATTTTGCATTTATAAAACAAAGAATAAGTTGACCCTCACCAAAGAAATGTAAAAAGTCAGAAGTGTACAAATAAATAATGTTGAGGTGAACAAAACAACATTATAATGAAAGCAAACAGGGGAAAATAAATTGTGTTAAAGCAAATGAAGAAAAATTGAGACATGAGAAATAATTTCAAAATTTCAAAATAACATATCGAGTGTATGATAAGTAAGTTGCAGAATATGTCAGACTCTGTCATGAACCACAATAAGAAAGGCCTAATAAGCCATTCTGAACCCTAATGGGTCAACTTCTAAAAACTTGCCTAGTGGTTGTATACTGTAGCTTTGTCTAGAGCAGCGGTGCGCAAAGTGGGGGGCGCGACCCCCAGGGGGGGCGGGAGATTGTGCTGGGGGGGCGCGGGCAGTTGCAGAGGCCCCGCGCTCTTCCCCCAGGCATTTAAATTAAATGCCGGGGATCGCGTGAGGCCCCTGCAACTGTTTACTTACCGGGATTCAGCCGTCTGTGTTGCGTCGCCATGGCAACGCGGCGTCAATAGACGCCGCGGCACCATGTGACTTGACGCTGCGTGGGCGTGTGACGTCATCTGACGCGAATGAAGGTAGGCAGGGGGGCGCGAGAGCCGGGGGCAGAGTGACAGGGGGGCGCAGCACAAAAAGTTTGCGCTCCCCTGGTCTAGAGTATAGGAGGGAAGTCCTCATGGATGTAGTTTCGAATAAACAGGAGGGCAAGCTATGTGACAGGAGCCCTAAATCTCAGAGGTGTAGTGCCAGTCTGCTGGGCTATAGAACTCCCACTTTAAACAGGAAGGACAGGATAGACAGAACATGGTTCATAGGAGTGCTGGAAAATTGTTTAGCAGAGTTACTTGGTGCTGCTGCATTAGGAAATGCAGGAAGAAACCTCTTTCTCCTCACTAGAGATGGGCGAACTAGTCTAATTCAATTTCCCAGAATTCTGCATATTGTTTCGACCAAATCTGTCCCGCCCCCACAAAAATTCATCTATGGATTAGGTATTACAAAAAACGATCGGATTAATGAAATAGTGAGGGAGAGAGACTTTCAATTTTGTTGTAAACAAAATTAGGGAGACATGCCTGTGCTGAAAGAGGTGCACACATGAGGTACTGTACCCAGCAGGGAGACAGGCTAATGGCTATGCAAAGTATATTTCAATGAGTTCCATTTTACACTTCAAAAAGGATTTCCTTACCAATTAATTAGAGTTGATAAATATAAGGCACTGACCTCATGACTGGAATGGTCTACTGGTGTCAGACCCAACAAGACTAAACCCCAGAGCTTAAACAATGTGAGCTAAAACAGCCAGACTGATAGCAGTGCACCACTATCTACAACCTGTATTCCTCCAATGTATCTATTTTGTTGATTGTAACCTTGAAAGGACTTCAAACACAAAGTGATAACAGCTACTGAGGACTATGAGTTACAGAGGCCAGGCAAAATTAAATTAAATTGTTTTCCTGACACACACACACACACACACACACACACACACACACACACACACACACACACACACACACACACACACACACACACACACACACACACACACACACACACACACACACACACACACACACACACACACACACACACACGTAAAAACAAGATAAAGTGACAGAAGGGGTCCCATGGCAGAAGACTGCTTATTAGATATGCTTCTCTATCCCAGAAGAGGATAAATTACTTTTTACAGGTACAGTATGAGCAATCAATGTGGAGTAGAGAACTAACTAAGTATATTGTGACTGTGGTGCTAGATATCAGCTGGTTTAACTGCTAGAGCTGTTGTCCTTAATAAAAGAGTTGTGCAGGTTAAATTACTGATGCTCTTGGGTCTGACACCATACCCCATTCCTCATAAGGTGCCTTAGACTTGTCAACCCAATACCATGATTGTGCACAGTGTAAAGCCAGCAGATTCACTACCTACAGTTTGTAGAGTTTTATTTATTTTCAAATAAAGTATTTCAATACAGTAAGTGTCTGACACTCTGGCAGATGCCACAGTGATTTTTTTTGTCACTGTTCTGTTATACCATAGCCACCTTTGTGCATATTTGTCATGTAGCACCAAAATTTGTGTTCATACCTGTACTAGATTCCTCCCCCTGGCTTCATTAAAAGCAGACGACTTAACTTCTTGGTTGACATTTTAATGTTCCTTGTGGAGCACAACCATGGCACCTATGATATATGCTAATAGCTGGATTAGCTTCATTTGTCAGCAGTGAGCAGTCAACAGCTCAAAAATATGATGTGACAGTGATGCAACGCATCAGCTGGTTTAGGTCATACTGCTAGAGCTGCTGCCTATATAAAGCAGTGGTTGTGGGTTCCAGTCCTATTGGGACCAATACCAGTACTCCATTCCAGTCACTAGGTAAATGCCTTAGGCCTATCAACGCTATATATATGCCAATGTAGTTGGCATAGAAATCCTTTAGGAATCTCCCTCTCTCCCCCATTCCTCTTCCCCTCTCTCTTCCGTAAAATAAAAATAATCCCAAACGGCGGATTGGCTTTTTCAGACTGATCCACAGAAATTTGTGGACCAAAATAACTGATCGATCTAACACGGATACAAATTTGCACATTTTTTGCCCATATAGAGATGCCCGTTCTCGCCTCCAAACAGGTAAGCCATTTCAATTGCTGGGGAGCTCATCCTTTCATAAAATGATGCCCTTGTAAGTGGGAGCCCAGGAACCTTGCAGTCATGTAACGTGGCTGTTTGCAAATAATGTTCAATAAAAGACTGTTTGCATTGACAGAGACCTCCTCCACACACAGTCCAGTGTGATCTCCAACTTGGTAGAACTGTAGCAGTAAAAATGACCATGGCCTAGCCCTGCTGCACATCTACTAGGTTCTGGCACTGTATTTCTGATCACTAAGCTTAATTTGGCACTCAACATGGGTTTGGGAATTAGAAAACCAATGACCATTGTTTTTCCTATTTTAAAGGAGTTGGCCAGTTTCCAAGTTGTGTTCCCACATTTTGGGGATTTTTGTTTTGCAAGTTCTATTTAGTAAATGTTGCAATCTGTGGCATGCAAATGAGACCCTGTACTCCTGACTCATGAAAATACAAGTGTGATAGGCTGGGACACACCTGGGAAGACGACACTCGATGAGAGTGAGATCACTGGATGGATAGGGGCCAGAAGAAACATCTTACCAGGGTCTTCCAAGGGGATAAAAAGCTCAAAGTTTGTCTGCAGTGACACCAAGAAATATATACATACTGGTTTGTGCTATATCCTCCCAGGAGGCCTATGATTAAGCAGAGTCAAGAATACGCTTCCCATACAGGGTCTGTGACAAACTAGCAAGCCATACCCAAACCATCTAATTGAGTCACATAGAAACCCTAATATTTTCACCTGATAAGGTCATTTGATATTAATGGCTTAGACCAGTCTGCTCTGTAGCTATAAAATCCTAGCATTTATAAATGTTAGTGATAAAGCAGTAAATCTACCATAATGATATACTAGTCTGACTACTCCATAGTACAAAGTAACTAGCTGCAACAGTAGCATAAATCTAAGTACTAGGAGATCAACCCAAGAGTTACACTATTTGATACTCTGGTTAACTTGAGCATAACAGCCAAACGAAGAAGCGGTGCACTGAGGTAAGTAGAGAACCACACGCAGCTCTAACAAAAAATGACTAATTATTGAAAAAAAGGGAACAAACATCATTAAGCTAAGAAGCCGGTGGCCTTGTTCTCCGCAGGCAGAACATGGAGCGGTTCTTAGCTTCATGATGTTTGTTCCCTTTTTTTCAATATATTAGTCATTTTTTGTTAGAGCTGCGTGTGGTTCTCTACTTACCTCAGTGCACCGCTTCTTCGTTTTGCTGTTCCGGTACCTTTGCTGGTTGCACGTGGATTCCAGGACACACATCATTGCAGGCATTCACTCAACGGTGCTTCACCTTTATCTCTTTGGCCACACCAGATCAAGCAGCGTGACAGCAGTTATTATCATTGGCAGAGGGGACGATGGGTGACTTAGCGTAAATAGAAAAAAATGTGTGATGATCTAAAGACAAAACTGTAGTATGTAACAATTGTGAATATAAATGGAAAAAACAACCCTGTAATGTTTAAATGTCCCAATGGATGTACTCTGGTTAAGAATTATCCCACATTGCAAGGAGGTAAGGATAAATCAAAAACACCTACCGGTGACCAGCAACTGAAACATCCTTTGACTTCTGGACAAAATAAATGAGGTAGAGTTGGAATGGACTCACTTGGGATACTTTATCCACAATTGACAGCAGGTCCAATATATCCAGCACCCCTGGGTTGAATGTGCCTCCGTTTGTAGACAATCTTCAGAGGAAAAATGGGAGAGAAAAACGAAGCACTATATCCAGTGCTGTTGTAACAGCTATGAAACCACCAGGCGTACATTGCCATAAATAAAGCTATTTATTGGATCAAAAATATATGGTACAAAACACACCTTAGCGTCAGCCTTGCTGTCCTCTGGATGGTCGGCGACTCTTAGTGTCACCTCACCTTACCCCTCCCCCCAGCCTGCTCCACTGGGTCCGCTTAATACGCTTGTTTAGAGTAATAGTTATATGCTGCAGACGTGTGCCATTATGTTTTAAGAATAAGACATTCTACGCTTTGTCCCTTGAGCACTGGTAGCAGAATTCTTCTATGTTCCCTCTGTAACTTGAGCATAAGTAGCTACCACTTGCTCTATATGGGGTTACAAATATGGTAATCGTATGGCACTGCAACTAACAAACATGTTACACAAGGTTTTCAATCATTAATAACACACGCGGGTTCTCTTGATAAGGCTTCTTTATTGAGCCTTAAAAATACACAGCACACAAAAACAAAATAGCTTCTCTTCAGCATACAAAAACAAAATAGCTTCTCTTCAGCAGACAAAAAACAAGGCAGCTTCTCTTCAGCATGCAGGACACAGACAGTTCATCACACATGTACTTTGAAAAACAGATCTTATAGCAGTAATCTCTTCAGTATTTCAGTCCTGTCTCCTGACCAGTTAGCCTGCATGTGTGTACAGCCTGGGGTTTTTAAAACACCTTGATTATGCAGCTGGGGTCAGACTAATTAAGCAGCCCTTCTCAACTGAAACTTAACCTCGTCACTGCTGCACTGCAAGCTTAAACATAGGTTTGCCAGGTATATGGCTGGTGACGTTCATTCACCCTGTCACAATCACACTCTCTGTTAATGGCGAACATCGCTTTATGTAAATAGGTGTAGAAGAATTTAGTTCATAGGAGTACTTTATACATACTGCACTCCCACCTAATGGAGATTTTCGCTTTTTGATAAAATGGTACTTCAATATTAAGTCCAACAGGACTGTAGGAGAACATTTTTTGTGTCCTATCCTCAGTTATACATCAGAGTCCGTTATTTCACTATGATATAGTGTTGAGAGGCATAATTTGCAAGGTGATAAAATAATAATAAACTTTTTGTTGGTCAGTCCATTATTATTTTAATTATAATACTAATAAAGTTTGATTTTTAAATAATTCATCATCACACCATTGGGAGTGCTACAATAGGGGCCTTTTTTCTACTCCTATGTTCTTCTTATATGTTTCTTTTGTTCACATGTTATTAGCCTCAGCACCCATATTTCAGACAGTAGCAAGAGTGTTTTCCTCCCTTCCCCTGTTCCCTATTTTATCAAGGCCTGAGGAGGTAGAGAGAGTCTGAACTGCCCCTTCTGTCAGCACAGATTACATGAGCCTGACTGAGGATGAGCTTAAAACATGCAATGATGTTGTAAGGAATCCGCTCCTGGGTTTGGTTAGAAATCACCCTTACAGAGCTTTAGAGCTTCCAGACAAACTTCTCCCTGAACTGACAATCAGTATCACCTGCTCCTGCAATCACTGCAGTCTGCATGCCTCCTGTGCAGCTCTACCCCTATTCGCTAGCTATACTACAGTATAAAGGATCAGCCCTTCCCTCCAGGAAGTTGCTGAGCATAGAATTTTCTTCATGTAAATGTGTTTGCCACAAGCTGCTCTGCTTATTCTCTAGCCATTCCTGTATCCCGTGCTGAAGCGCTTGAGTTCTCCAGCACTAAAGCTTCATTGTTCCTGTTGCCTGTCTGCATATTCCTCGTGCAGAGGCCTGCATCGTTGTTCCTAGGCCTGTCTGCATATCCCCTTTGCCAAGGCCTTCATCATGGCCTGCTCCAGTTCTCCTTGCAGAGGCCATTCCTATGCTGCGGCTTCTACGCTGAAGCGCTACGCACATGCCTTCCTGTCACTGAACTCTGCCTGCATCCATGACCATCGCTCCTGTGCTGCCTTGACCCCAGCTTGGATATCGTTATCCCTGCCTTCTCCAACACTGACCCCGGCTTGTCTACGGATTACCCTACCTTCTCTGATCCTGACCCAGCTACGTTTGACCACGGAATCCGCACTCCGGACCTGACGCCGTGGTTTAAGGTCGGTGTATATGCATCCCCACCTCAGCCCCGCGGTCTGGTCCCGGTTTGTGGCGAGAACGACTGTTACAGATGTGTATCTAGACTTTCCCGATGGAGAGCACAGGGACTGGACTGGGGAATGTTGAAAATGATGGAGGAAGATTGTATCTATTGGTTGCTCCAGAGAAAGCCCTATAAGAAAAGCATGTCAAAGAGCTCCAGATCCAAGTGCTGGATGTTTAAGATGGGGAGAGAGAAGTTCATAATGTGTGCCATGGAGCAGGACAGAGAGGGACAGAATCGTGGACTTCATCAGAGCCACAGCAGAAGACAGGAATACCCTAAAACTTGACCTGCACCTTGAGGCCCAGAACGTCAATCTTTCCAATCTACGTCTCTTATCCAGAGCAAGTATAAAAACATAGTTGAGTATGTCAAGGAAAGCCGTATGATTGTGGTATCACACAGCAACAGAGTACTGGGCAGTCATGGCCTACTGGCATTTGTGTAAAGTGGGTGTCCCTATGGGTCTGTCACAATCCTGTTAGAAACCCAGTAAGTCAGTTCATTGGAGTTCTATGATTTTATAAATATTACATTTTGATTTGCTTTTATTCCAGCTTGGAGAAAATGTAATTGTACAATTAAGGAATTAAGATATAGTAATCCTCAGTATTCCTCCACAACATGAAGATGCCATCAAATTAAATACCAATTATTCAAAGATGAATGCACACCATGAAAGCAATACAGAAAATATGCACTGATAAATAATGGAGGGAGATTAGTATTTATTTTGAATAGTTTTTCGCTAAGTAATGCTATTAAAAATCTACTTACACTGTATGAATGCTGGTATGCTCTCCAAAGTGATCCAATCAATTGGATAAAAGCATAGAAAACTCTTAATTGTGGGAACTGTACAAAATACTTCAGTTTTAAAAAAATTCTATTCAAACTGGTAAAAAGTAAAAAAATACTGTACATTTCATTTTCTATAGAGATTTTGATGTAATGTTCTGTATGCAGTAATATCATCACTGGGGATGTCTTTTACTACCATAACCATGGAAATGTTTTTATTATACAGTACAGCATGTGATCATATGTGAAACAGTATTTTATATGTCAATAAAATGTCCTTGTGGACTGGTTTACACTAGAAAAATGTCCACACAACTAAAATTTAAATAAATTTATTGAGAACAAATCTGAGATCAAGAAAAGTGTTGAAAAGAAATTATTGGTCTCCCACTGTCAAGTCATAGGAATTTATAATGTCTCCCCATTAACACAAGACAGGGAAAATAATTTGATTTGATTACAAAATAAGCATCCAATAGGGACAAACCCTTAATGGCCTTAATGATTTTCTAACATTGTCTATTTTCTTTGAACATGATAAATAATTTTGTCTAAAACCATAGGTGTTTCTTCATTTCTGATGTTGCGATAGAAATACAATATGTAAAACTTTTAATGTTTAATGTATTTTAATTTACGTATGTAGCCAGGTTCCCTGTCGGTCCCCCGTTGTTGCGCCTCTCCCCACCTACCTCCGCTGCTGCAGGGGATAGCGTGGGTGGTGACAGGTTCGCCAAAAGCTC
The DNA here is from genome assembly GCF_040206685.1 of Ascaphus truei. Classification (NCBI taxonomy): domain Eukaryota; kingdom Metazoa; phylum Chordata; class Amphibia; order Anura; family Ascaphidae; genus Ascaphus; species Ascaphus truei. The sequence goes on from NC_134486.1 coordinate 341,161,907, forward strand.
CGGTGGCACTTTCTGCAGGGCGCTGCCATAATGGGCAAGGTCGCGTATGCTCGAGGAGCGCCAGGAGTCGCAGTGGCCAGTTGAGGGTTGCGCATGCGCAGTGTACATTAATTGCTCCATATTCGGATTTTGTGTGAGTGCCCCAGATCAACTTCCATTACGAATGTAGAGGGTGGATGCCAGATTGCTGAAAGTCAAGTTGGGAGTTGGAGGAGAGAATGTGTATCAAGTAGCTGTATACAAATCCCTTATGTAATTTTGAGGCAAAAGGGAGAAGAGAGATTGGGCGGTTAGAGAGAGAGGCCAGATAAAGCGCATTGTGCGTGAAACGCGTTGGTGCATTTTTAAACAACATTGGTGGTTACATGTGACCTAAAAAATATTTTTTTATGGGAGACCCCTCTTGATCATATTTTCTACCCTGCAGATGTTAGTGGTGCTCCGTATTTTCCCGTATTTATCTCTACTAAGTCAAAAGAGGGTGTCTTTAGAATGTGTGTGATGAGTACATGTTTAAAGGAAGATTGGAATGTGCCTGTGGTGAGAGCAAGTTTAAAGAAGGGAGTTAATGTGGGACTTAGAGTGGCAATGAGTGGCACTATTGCACTTTCGGTGCATGTTGTACTCCAAAGATACATAGACAGTCTTTACTTGCAGAAAAAAAATATCCTTCTCTGCTCTCCTGGTGTAGCCTTTTTGTCCTAAGGCACATTCAGCTTTCAGGTTTTAGAAGTGTTCTCCCCCTTGTTGCCTGGCTGTCAGTATACAGCTGCTCAAGACCTCTCTGTCCCTTCCTGTTTCAGTCCACGTGTGAGCTCAGGAGTCTCCCCTTCCTGTCTCAGGAGGAGCCATTTCTCTAACAAACCTCTGCCAATAAATGTCTACTTGTTTATGCTATTTACCTACCCTTGGTGAGTTTTTGGCTGTGCACCGCCACCTTTTTCATTCACTTATCAGTGTTGGATGGTGGAATTGTGCCCTATTAATTCATGTGGGTTGATGAGTTCATATGTAAGAGTGTACACAGGTGAGTGCCATGGGATAAGAGTTTGGACTGGCAATCTATTTGGGGTATATTTTAAATGAGAGAGAGAGAGAGAGATAGAAAGGGAGTTGAGAAAGGACGGATTGCCAAGAGATAGATATGCTAATGGATTATGCAAAGTATATTTGCATGAAACACTTTACACACTTCCTAAAAGGATTTACATAAGAACAATTTTGAGTTAAAATCTAATATACCTTCGAAGGAATGGGATACTATTGTCAGGCCAAACAGGATGAGAACCCAACAGCCTCTGCTATTCTGGGCAGCAGCTCTTGCAGTGTGATCTAAAAATGTTATTGGGTAGCACCACTATCAAAGCATATGTTTGAGCTGCTCGCTGTCACACTTGTAGCCCCCTCCCCCTGGCTACCTTTATATAAATAGATGACTTCCACTCCTCGTTGCCATTGCCAGTTGAATGTTCCTTATGCACAAAATGGAGCACACCTGAAATACCTTTGAGATATACTAATAGCTGGATTGGATACAGGTGTGATCAGTAGAGCCCAAATGTATGCTGTGACAGTGGCGATATCCATCAGGTGGTTTAGTGCACACTACTAGAGTTTCTGCCCAGAGTAACAAAAGTTGAAGGTTCTAATCTGGTTGGGTCTGATACCAGTAATGCATTCCAGTAACAAGGTGCTTTAGACTTTCAGTCAACTCAATATAGTTGGTTTGGAAATTCTGTGTCCTTTGTGTTTGGTGTGGGGTGTGAATCATTTAAATATACTTTGAATATCCATTAGATCTATCCCGGTACCTCAGGTGTGCTCCTTTTAGAGCACATGTGTCTCTCCGTATGTATTTAGTTTGGCAAAATAATTTCCGGGATTTCAGTTTCCGGCTCGTGATTTTGATCTTGCTGGACCTCTGCTTCTGTCATCCAAAGAGAACCTCAGATCCCGACTCTTCTACGGTATGGTGGGGTCCCTATGGCATGCAGGGGATTCCTTAAATGCACTATTCAATTCGAACTACAACCGTCCCTGTTTACCATGCACTGAGCCCAGGTGGCCTACATCATTTCTCTTCTCACTGACGAGGCACTAGCATTGGCCTCCCTCCTTTGGGAGAGGGATTCTCCCCTGATCAGTGACTCCCCTGCCTTCATCCATACTTTCAAATTGGTGTTTGATGCTACAGGACGTGTGTCTTTAGCTGCGGATCCTCCAGGGTACTCGCACAGTAGGCCAATAAGCAATTGAATTTCGCACCCTTGCAGCCAAAACCGGCAGGAATAATGAAGCCCCAATAGCGGACTTGTGGCAGGGACTATCAGGGCCCCTAAAAGATGAGTTGAGCTGCCGGGACCTCCCTAAGGACCTTGAGGAGTTGATATCTCTCTACGTACAAATGGATCTCAGAATGCAGGAACGCCTGTATGAGGAGTGCCGTGCTGCTAAGAGTCAGACTACTCATTGGCCCCCGAACTTCGTTTCTTCTGATGATGAGCCTATACAGATAGGTAAAACCAGACTGATAGAACAGGAGTGAAGAAGGAGGTGTACATTGGGCTTGTGCCTGGATTGTGGGTCCCAGGACCACCGGATCCGTGATCGCATTGTGGGATCAGGAAAATGCCTGTGCCCAGTGAAGTTGGGGGAGCATTCGCTGGACATCTCTACATCCTCCTCCCTCTGTCTTCCCGGATTCTTCTGCCTGTCTCCCTCTCATGGGGCTCTGCCTCAGTCTCCGCTCAGGCCTTCGTGGATTCCAAAGAAGCCAGTAGTTTCCTTGATCTATCTTTTGCCAAGCAGCACGCAATTCCCTTTCGCTCGTTGGAGATTCCGTTAGAGATTGTAGCAATTGATGGAAGACCCCTAGTACCCGGGACCATCACCCAGGAGTCTATTTCCCTGATAGTGAACATTGGAGTTCTACATAAGGAGCTACCCCTTTCATGGTAATCAATTCACCATCAGCACCTATAGAATTAGGTCTTCCGTGGTTGTGTTCCCACAACCCTACAATCGACTGGTTAATGGGACAAGTGACCACCTGGGGCCAGCGATGTCTCACCGCTGTCATCTGTGTCTATCCCGCTGGTCTCTCCCTCACCTTCCAGGATTTTGGGGATGTTTTCAACAACAAGAAGCATGCCAAGGAGCTACCACTGCATCGGGAATTCGACTGACCAATCGACTTGCTCCCAGGAGCCATTCCACTTGGTGGGTGCACGTACCCCCTTTCGGAGCCGGAGACAAAGGCTATGCGGGAGTACATAGACAAGAATTTGAAACGTGAATTCATCCGCTTCATCTCTGAAAGTCAGGATATCCTGGTGGATCTTCTTCTTTGGCCAGAATTTGCATGGAATTCATTGAAACACGATTCTACGCAGGAGTCCCCATTCTTCTGTGCTTACGGTTACCATCCTTCTGCTCTCTCATCGTCTGTCTCTTTTTCTGGCGTCCCTGCGGTGGATGACAAGGTCCAGGTGCTACTGTCTCTGTGGAAGATGATTATGCTCTTCCAGCAAAAGGATCATGCAGATAAGCATCGGTGACCAGCTCCGCAGTTCCAGGTTGGAGACCTACGTATGGCTATCTACCAGGAACATCCGTTTGAAGATTCCTTCCCTGAAGCTTGGGCCCAGGTTTATAGGTCCCTACAAGATAGAAAACAAGTAAGTCCAGTTGCGTTTAAATTGGAGCTACCGGATTTCTTAAGGATTCCTGCGGTCTTCCATGTGTTGCTACTAAAGTCGGTGGTCCACAACAACTTCTCACTTGCTCCTACACTTCCAGGACTAGTTCTGGTGGAGGGCCAGGAGGAGTATGTCATTCACGGGATTCTGGATTCCCGTAGATCTCAAGGTAGTCTCCTGTATCTAGTATCTTAGAAGGGATATGATCCAGAGGAAAATTCCTGGGTGAAGGCTGGTGATGTCCACGCTTCATCCTTGATCCGAGGTTTCCACAGGAGGTCCCCCGACAAGCCCATCTAAATCATCCAGAAATCAATTCTGGAGGGAAGGGTGGATGGGTACTATGAGGTTTGGCAAAATCATTTCCATGTTTTCAGGTTCCGGCTCAGGATTTTGCTCTTGCTTGCCCTCTGATGCTGAATAGTCCATTTTTATCTCTGGCAGCTTTCTTTAAAAGGACAGCACTCTGATCAGAAAGTTGCTGAGCAAAGTTCAATTTTTCATGTTGAGTTCATGCAACGCGCTTATACCTATTGTCTTTCATGTTACCAGACCCGGCTCACGTACCTCGACTATCCTTGTCTCCAGCCTGCCTCGACCTCTGCATCCACACCGACTACGTAACTCTGCTGCCAGCCATGACCCTCAGCCTATGACACACTACTTTATCAGGACTCTGTCCCTCTGCTCAGGTCGGTTCTTTCACCTTCATACCTCAGCCCTGCGGGTCTGCTTCCTGCTTAAGAAAAGCATTGTTATACTATGTTATTTGGAGGGAGCTTCAGAGGATATATAGAACTTTAGACTAATGAAATACAGTAAGTCTCTCGTGCTCTTTTCTACTCTACTTTATTGCAAAGAGCCATATTTCGGGGATTCAACGGATTATAGATTTGTAATCTTTTGGATGGATTTTCACTAACAGGAAAAAATTAATCTGCCCTTTTGAGACTGATCGCTGAATTCTGCATCTAATAGGAATCAGCCAAGTTGTGGTGGAATTGGATTCCGGAGAAAATGTTACCCATCTCCACTAGCTGCCTTTATTCTGTTTAGCTGACATTTAATTTAAGGATTGTGCCCCAGAGTCATACAATCTATCTATCTATCTACCCCAAACAAACTACCTTTGTCACCAAAAATTAATGAAAATATTATTTTAGTTTCTATATTTTGTGTATATAATCCTTATTGCACATATCTATTTACAACCTCTAAGGTACAGTTACATTTGAACAGTTATTTATTTTTTAATACTCACATTTTATTGACGATTATCACAGTTACAGTACAAAAATGCTTAAACAAGAGAGTATGGGGGGAGGGAGGGTTAGGTAAAGGGCACAGCTGGTTATCAAAAAGATCCTAAGTTTTATATTCATGGTCGTGCAATAGTCTCTTGGTTTGAAACTTCTTTGTGTGATTGTTTTTAGGAATATGTCTCGTGTCTTCTATGCGCTGGAGGGATGCCTCCATTATCTGGGAATGTGTGTGGCTCTACTTATCATTAGACTAATGTATTTTGTTTTGAGATAATGGTGGGACATGGATGGGGAGCAGTAAGGTGGGTATGGGCCCAGGGACCCTTTCATATGGACATCCTCTGGGTTGACTTAACTCTGGATCCTGAGTAGGTAAGGGCCAGGGCTGCCCAACGTTTTGGAATTTATGCCCTGTGTCTTTTAGCAGGCATGTCAACTTTTCTATTTCACATATAAATCAAATGCTGCTCCTGATTTTAGAGAGCAGTGGGACTTTATTTTGTAGCCAGAGGGCTTCAAGATCACATCTGGTCACAATTGCAATGTTGGTTATCAATTTGTTCTATGCCCTGGCCAATTCCTGTAGGGGCCTATTTAGAAGAAATAGCCATGGGTCAAGCTGTATATTTGTGATCAGCAGGGTTTCCACCTTCTACTGAAGGCAAACACAGAGAAAAATGTAAAACAATGGTGTTACCTGAAGCAGCGTTGTGCAGCGGCGTATCCCAGCATTCTCCTGCATGTCCTCCTGTAACTCCCGTGAACACGGCTGCGCGGCATCAAATGACGCTGCGTTACAACGACAACGGGGCATTATGTGACGTCACGGTGCTATGCGACATCATGTTGTCAAGGCAAAGTGACACCGCGTAGTGCCATGACGTCACGTAGTGTCCTTTTGTCATGGCAATGTGGTGTCTTTCGAAGCCACACAGCCATGTTCACTGGAGTTGCAGGGCTATATGTAGGAGAATGCCGGAGACGCTTAATGAGGTAACTGCTTCACTGGAGGTGCAGCTTGCTTAAGCACTCCTAAATCTGATTTACAATACCGTAATTAAATCAGATTAAAGTGACAAGTATGCTTTCATGTCCCACTCTACAAACTGTATGAAGTATGTCATCTATTTCACTTTCAAGTAAACATTTTTTTTTTTATCTTTTCCCTTTCACATTCTCTGTGAAGTGAAGATATATAGTAAACTTGTCAGAACAAAGATTTTTTTTGAAGGTAGTGATTTATACCTTTTAATCAACAAACATGACAGATTCATATATAGGTTATTTGTGAGCTTTCCAAAACAAAATACTATGAAGTATTCCTGATAATTCTGCAAGTATGAGAGTATACGCTTATGAATTGCCTTGCACCGCACTGTATATTCAATGTTTCTTCTTGCATCTTGGGACTACTTAATTTCTTATTGTTTCCTCAGTCACTAATATTCTCATTTGATATTATCTTATCCTGTTGTAGCCAGGACTGGTTTCTGGCTGCGAGTCTGCCCCTTCCTGGCGGTAAGCCTTGGTAAGAAAAGGCTGCCAGGGGTTATCATGGTTTTTCCCCACTCACAGTAGCTTCTTGATTGACAGGGGAGGCGGTGAAACTAGGCCTGTTTATTTTCAATCAGGGACTCAGACCTGGTGCAGATGCAGCGGCCGTTATTCGTACATTTACCTGGGTAAATGTTGCGTTGTGCAGCGTGGAGGTTCTGATATATTCAGTTGCAGACTATAATGTCCCATCGGATTAACACAGCAGCGGTCCCTGCTGTGTGAGTCCTACCGGGGTCTGCCTGTCTGTAATAGACGCGTAGTAAGAGATAGGCTGAAACAGTCACTCTAACTGTGTGCCTCTCATGGCACACTGTACATTAGAATAAATACACCTCCTGTGCCCCCACATAAAACCAATATTTATTTTTATAATCACAGGATTAATACCACAGGCAAGCGGGGGTCCCGGGTTTTCCCATGGGTGTCCACAGGCCCCAAAGTGCACCATGGCGGGTGCCCACAGTGTCTGGGGGCCTCTGGGTGGTCCCCGCTGGGCTCCGTGACCTCCAGGAGGTCCCCGCGGGTCCAAATACTACATATTTTAATTTAAATGTTATGACTAGTTTATGTGATCAGGGGGTCTCCGGAGCAGAACTGCGTTGGTTTCAGGGTGGTTATGGGGTGCCGGTATCTCCTGTGCATGTAAATGTCTTGCGTCACGTGATCGAGACATTTCCATGCATAGGAGATACCGGCAACCCATAACGGGGCCTGTATCTCGGGAAGTAGGGGGTCCCTGGACCTAAAATCAATGCGGTTCAGCTCTGGAAACTCCCTGCTCCATTACTGTAATGTTTAAAATTAAATAAAAACCATCATAATCGCCTGTGAGAGGCGTGCAGTTAGAGGGACTGATTCAGCCTATCTGTTACTGCACGTCTATTACAGACAGGCAGACCCCGGAAGGACACACACAGCAGGGACCCCTGTTGTGTTAATCCGATGGGCCATTATAGTCTGCCCCGGCAAAACTAGTGAGGATCACGGGCATATCTCGAGAATCCATTTCGAGATATTTTTGAACAATGGCCGCTGCATCTGTACCTGCTTCCCTTGTACTTAAGGAGCTGCACTGCTAAATTTAGTCAGTGACTCTACCTGCTTGAGAGAGGCTGGTCTACCCACAACAAATGTGCAGGGCTCTGCCAAACTTTATTACCTCCCCCAGGGGAGTGGAAGGGAGACTATATCCCTTACTATGCTTCAGGGCCCCTTGGCCTGGAGTGGAGGTCCAGGGTGCATCCTGAGGATGAAGACCCAAAATGTGATCTCTGATGTGTATGCTGTACCAACTGAGTGTTCTGTCAGAATAAAGTGATCCTGTTCCAAGATATCTTCCTGCGTGAGACTACAATCTGTCAGGGGTAGTGGAAGTAAGTTCTCCTGCAGGGATTGTCTCCACATCCCTGGGGCCTGCAAGAGATGAAAACACTGTCACCAAGGAAAAGAATAGGTTACTACCCCAGAAGCCTATCCTGTTCTCCTCCACAACACTGTGGGATGCTCAGATCTACTGTGAGCCAGCAGGTATGCACCACATCACACTGTGTAACAGCATAATCTCCCAGCTGAAGCTATTTTTTAGCTTTATTTTACATTTCCTGCATTATTTTGGATGTTCTAGATGTTGATTGATTTTGTGTATATGTATATATGATATATAGCAAATAAAAATATTATTTGTGAGCACATTCACAAATCTTAGACAGGTCTGCAACCCTGCTTTTTGCCATTATCACCTAGCATACAGTGCTTCCACTGCAGCAAGGGATCCAAGAAAATTACATGCAAATGAGCACACAGGGTTCACCTTTTGCCTCAAATCCATTTGTTCATGGAACCCATACATTTATGCTCACTGCATTGCACAAACAGATTAGATATATAGATATATAGATATATAGATTATATAGCTATATAGATAAATATATATATATATATATTTATATATACACACAGCTCAACCCCATTATAGCGCGGTCCTCGGGGGCCACCCGATCTGACCGCGCCATAACCGGGACTGCGCAAAATGTTATTTTTATATGGCCACCGCGTGCCCAATTGGGAGTGGGGAGTTAGGGGGAGGAGGGGGAAGGAGGGAGGAGGAGGGAGGAGGTGGAATGAGGCGCCGGCAGCCCTTCACGTCCCCAAGCAGCCACTGTACTTCCCCCAGCATTCGACTCACAGCCTCACTTCCCCCAGCAGCTCCACATCGATCTCCCCACTAATCCTCCCCCAGCCCCACACCAATCGCCCCCCAGCCCTGCACCAATCCCGATCCAGCAGCCCCACGATGCCCCAACAGCTCCACATCAATTGCCCCACAATCCCCCCCCCGAACCCCCAACCACTCCCCCTCAGCCCTGCAAGAATCCCCCCTCCCAGTCCCGCACCACGATTCAGCAGCCCCACGATGACCCAGCATCTGACACCAAAGGTAGGTGGGCTGGGAGGGGGGGGGCTGTGTGCGTGCTGTGTGTGTGCAGTGTGCTGTGAGAGTGTGCTGTGAGAGTGTGCTGTGAGAGTGTGCTGTGAGAGTGTGCTGTGAGAGTGTGCTGTGAGAGTGGGCTGTGAGAGTGATCTGTGAGAGTGATCTGTGAGAGTGTGCTGTGAGAGTGTGCTGTGAGAGTGTGCTGTGTGTGCTGGTGCAGTGAGTGTGTGCAGTGTGCTGTGAGTGTGTGCAGTGTGCTGTCACTGTGTGCAGTGTGCTGTGAGTGTGTGCAGTGAGTATGTGCAGTGTACTGTGAGTGTGTGCAGTGGGCTGTGAGTTTGTGCAGTGTGTGCTGTGTGCTGTGAGTGTGTGCAATGATCTGTCAGTGTGTGTAGTGTGCTTTGAGTGTGTGCAGTGTGCTGTGAGTGTGTGCAGTGAGTGTGTGCATTGTGCTGTGAGTGTGTGCCATGTGCTGTGAGTGTGTGCCATGTGCTGTGAGTGTGTGCAGTGTGTGCAGTGTGTGTTGGTAGTGTGTGTGTGCAAAAAAAATGTTTTTTTTTAAATATTCGGGATCCACGCTCAAACCGCGATATGCGGATCCACGTTATAGTGGATCGCGCTATAACGGGGTTGAGCTGTATATATACAGTCATGTGAAAAAGAAAGTACACCCTCTTTGAATTCCATGGTTTTACATATCCGGACATATCCCCTCACTCGAAGACTGCTACCATTTGCGGTCCTGCCACTTCCGCCTTCCTCCATCCCCCTGCTTGGAACCAGGGACATCTGGTGTGTGTTCCCCGGGGGAAGAATTTGAGAAGCCACTGGTGCCGAGAATTCCTGCTGGACGGAGACTCACGAGGACTACACCGGTATGCGGAGCAGCTGAGCAGAAGAGAGGTTCTTGCTGATCATTCGGAACATGAGTATTGATCTCATACATACTTTTTTACCTATATATATTATTTATGCATGGTTAACCAATATAAACAGAAATGATTAAGGATATACATGAAGAAATAAAAATATCACATCTCCCAATAACAACTAACAAATGCGAATAAAAACAGTGAATGTAACAATGTGTACAAGATACAATTAATCTGTGCATCATGTACACTATGCCAAGCAATGCTCAAAATCAAATAAACTATTTCAAACAAGATACAATTCCAATCATTAAATAAAAACAAAGCAAGTAAACAGAATTAAATTACTATCAATAAATTAATCCAATCTCAAATAAATTACAATCCAAATCAATTACACAATTCAAATCCTAAAACCAAACCATTCAGACAAATATTCTATGTCAAAGTAATCACCATCAGACAAAATCTTACTTCCAAAAATAAGCCAATTAAATTAACTATTGCAAACAGTCTAAAAAAATTACATTGGACTAAATAATTTACATTACACCCACATTTTTACACAAAGCAGCAAATTACAATTAAAAAACATCAAAACAAGGCAAGCAAACATTTGCCAAACAATTTTTATTATCCCTGTATGTATGTCCATCTGTAGTTTCCATACATACATGTGCAATAAATGAACATACAAAACAATTTAATAACATTAAAAATAAACATAAAATACAACCAATGAGTGTCCCTGTATGTATGGATATCCATAGTGACATACATAAATTCAGTGGCATTAAATGGACATAAAAAAAAAATCAATGACATTAAAATTTTTTAAAAAAACCCTGTAAAAGTAAAATAAAATACATTTATTTTGTTTACTTACCATTAGATGACCCACTCACGGAATCCCGGGGAAACGGATGCTCTCGAACCGACAATCCACAAACAGGAACCAGGTAACCATAAAATAAAAAACCCTTACAATCCAAGTGGGTGTCTTCTTTCTTCTATTTGTAATCCATACCGGGGGTCTTCATGTGTGTTCTTCTGTCTTCTTCGTCTTTTTCTGTCTTCTTCCAGGGTCTTCTTACCTTCTTGCGCCACGCCCTGGTCCTCTTCTTCTTCCGGGAGGTCCTCCGTCCTCTGCGTCTGGCTTAAAAATCAGAGGATTTAGTTACCATGCTCTGATTGGCTCCCATACCATGTGATGGCGGCCATCTTGCTTTTGATGACATCATCTTAAAGGCTAATGAAGCACAGCCATTCTGATTGGCTGGCGTCATTTCCTTTATATGTCCTTTCAATGACGTCATCAATTTTTTTTGCAAAATCACATGGTTTTCACGGACCAATCAGGGCCGTGGGAACCATATGATGAAAATGTGATGTCATAGGCCTATAAAAGCCTATGTCGTCTCATTTTTAAGCCAGTCACCGAGGAGGAAGGACCTCCCCTCCCAAGAAAAGGACCAGGGCATGGCGCAAGAAGGTAAGAAGACCACAGAATACCCCAAGAGAACAAAGAAGAAGACAGATGAAGACCCCCGTGATGGTATGGATTACAAATAGAAGAAAGAAGACACACACTTGGATTGTAATGTTTTTTTATTTTATGGTTACCTGTGGATTGTTGGTTTGAGAGGATGTGGTTCCCCGGTAGTCGGTGAGTGGGCCATCTAATGGTAAGTAAACAAAATAAATGTATTTTATTTAACTTTTACAGGTTTTGGGGGAAAAAAATGTATGTGATTTTTTTTAATGTCCATTTATTGGCCCTGGATTTATGTTTGTCCCTGTGGATATACATACAAGGACACTGAATGGTTGTATTTTATTTTAATTTTTGATCTAATATCATTGTTTTTTATGCTCTTTTATTGCCCCTGTATGTATGGATGTATGTATATCTATATGGCTAGACATACAGGGATAATAAATTATTGTTTTGCAGATGTTTGTTTATGTTCTTTTGGTGTTTTTAAAATGTATTTTGCAGCTTTCTTTAGAAATTGGTGTTTGTGATGTAATTGTTATTTAGTTACATGTAATTTTTGATGGTCTTTGCAATAGTTTATTTCTGGGGCTTGCTTTTTATTATTGGCTTATTTTTGGTAGTTAGATTTTGTATGATGTTGGTTACTTGGAAGTTGAAATGTTTTCACAATGGTTTGGTTTTTGGAATTGAATAGTGAATTGTGTAATTGATTTTGATTGGATTATAATTAATTTTTTATTAGATTAATTGATTGATGGTAAAACAAATTATGTTTACTTGCTTAGTTTTTATTTGATTGTTTGGATGGCATTTTATCTTGTTGTTAATTGTTTATTTTATTTTGAACATTGATTTGTCATAGTGTTACATGATGCACAGATTAATCGCATCATGTACACACTAACATTTAATTGTTTGATTGCCATTTGGTATATATTTATTTGTCTAGGTGCTGTTTTGTTGGCGATGAGATATAATATATTTTGCAATGTGCTGCTGGTTTAATTTTCTGATGCACTGTGCTGTTTTTGAGATTGAGATTTCATGTTTTTATTTCTGCATTTTTGTGTAATCCTTAACATATTGGTGTTATCTATCTATCTATCTATCTATCTATCTATCTATCTATCTATCTATCTATCTATCTATCTATCTATCTATCTATCTATCTATCTATCTATCTATCTATCTATCTATTATACCCACTGTACAAATTAATGGGTGAAGGTTTGGTATCGGGGCATGGTGGGTTAACCCCTTAATTACTTTCGCAGTTATTAACCACTAAGGTGATTAAGGGGTTAACTGGCATTTGAAAGTATTTGCTATGTATTTTTTGCCAACGGAGGCCGTTTGATGACCAAACGCCCATCATATTGCCAGGGGGTAAGTAGAACTCTATTTATTTACTGTATTGAAGCTCTTTTATGTGTTTAATAATGGGCAAATGATCTATTATCCATATCTGGATAAGCGTTATTTTGCACATTACTGTACAGTATGTGTTTGGGGGAGGGGTATTTGTTTATTTAAATGTTTATGGCAGGTTTATTTATTTTTTACATACAGGGTTGGTTCCTTAGGTCTGCGGGGACCTCTAGACACCACCTGAGGACCCCCTGGATGCCCACGGGTACCAGGCTGCGGACCCACGGGGGACACCTGCAGGGAAGAACTGGGGGCCCCACAGCTGTGGGGGCCCCGCGGACCCATAGGGACCACTCAAGGGCCCCAGACCCCCATGGGATGTGTGTAGTGTCAACATAGGGGTCAGACATTATGCCATGTCTGTCGTGTCTGATGTTTCAGGGTCCACTAACACCATATGCAGCACAGGGTCTGCTGTAGCAGAGCCAGCCGGGTCCATACTGTGGTGGCACCCTAGATTCAGGGAATACGTGCCCTTTATAGACGGTACAGTCTGGGTATTATACAGCCTACTGGAATTGCTCTAGATAATTATGTACCTCCGGTTCAAGAACCATTGTACTGGGTCCTGCCAGGTCAGGCTGAGGGTCGCAGGCTCACTAAAATCAGCCGAGCTGAGAGACATGTAGTACAGAAGTACCGGAACTCCCATGGGTTCAAGTACCCATATGTCCCCAAGCCGTTAATGCGGGAAATTGTTGCTAACTGGGAACAGTGGTTAATAGAGGCTTTAAAAGCTTATGTGCTAGAACACAGCCGGAGCACTTTTCATAACATGCAGGAGAGGATAGCTTACTTGGTGTGTGTCTGGAAGGTAGACAGATTAGTTTATATGGATAGGGTGGTGTACATTTCAGAACGGAACCCTAAGAGGGTGTACTCCATTACAGTCACTGATGAGTCGGGAGCGCTAATAAGAAAGCCTGAACCAGAACATTATTATTGATAAAAGGGTTCCCCATGTTGGGAGGAACCTATGTTTCAGTATGGCAGTCACATCGTGGATGTGTATTAAAATAAACTGTCATGTACTGTATTCACAAGAGAATGTATATCATGCGATATCAATTATGTGAAATGTATTTTGTTATGTTCAGGGTGCATTCGATGATGATACCCGAAAATTTAAGACCCAAGCGGGGTTGTTGGGAATCCACCAGAGGGAGAGTGTAGCCAGGTCACCTGATGGCTACTATTCTCCCCTTGGGCTGGCAGTAAACTCTGATACAATCAGGTTGGCAGAATTTGATATGGGGTTTTTCCCCTCCGAGCAGCTGCATTTGAGTGACAGCGGGTGGCGGTGACATCAGACCTGGGCATGACCAATCATGAGCCATACCTGGGTGTACTTAAGGGCAGTACCGCCCCAAATTTCTGGTTGTCCTTCCCCATTGAGGATGGCAGGTTGCACAGTGGAAAGGCTGAGATTGGGCCTTCTTCAGTCCTCTTCCCTCCAGGGGAGAGTGAGTGTGGACCATACCGCTGCCTCTGCTAGACAGGTGGGGAAGAGCTAGGATAGCTGCGGGTGCCCTTGGCCTCTAGTGACGGTCCAGGGACCATCCATGAGTGAATACGTGAGAGTACTGCATCGGGCAGAACCTGCCTTGTTCCTGTAACTGTACAGAAGATTAATAAACCTGTTCTTGTTGTTATACAGATGAGACCCCTGGTTGTACCTGGGTCTTTTTGGCGATTGCCACTGGTTTGTGTTAGAATAATCGCAGTCTCTGCTGTACCTCCTGCCTGGTGCGTGATCTTACTGGGGGAGAGGTAATAAGTTCCACCGAGAGAGATCACCTTCAGCTTCTGGAGCCTACGGCAGATGGAGGCGCTGCACTGCTAAAGAGATACTGTATGTGGGGTATGAACCCCAGAAGCTTAGTCCTGTGTCCCCACTACCACTGGCGGATGACTCAGCTCTCCTGTTACCAGCAGGTATCATGCACCACACGATCCGTAATGGCCACATCTCCCACCGGGTGTGGAAAACATTGTTACACATATATTTATATAATTTATACCTGTAGTTTGACACATGGTTAATGCAAGTTCTGGCTAGCAGAATTAATCATGCAGAAATTACATTTGAGTGATCTTCAGGCAGTTTGAAAAATTGAAGGCATTTATGAGGGCATATGGGAGATCATATTGGTTTTAGGAGCACTCTGTTGTGATCTGTAAATAGCACAGGACAAGGGAGAGCTCAGATTGTTTACTGCTCACAGTGCCACTGCTAACAGATCTGCCCCTTTTCTCTACAGCTCTGCTGCTAGAATCGACTTCCAACTTGTCATGCTATGAAAATGTTGTACACTGGTGCAAGATCTGGATATGAAACTGCTCAAAAGTTA
The DNA here is from genome assembly GCF_040206685.1 of Ascaphus truei. Classification (NCBI taxonomy): domain Eukaryota; kingdom Metazoa; phylum Chordata; class Amphibia; order Anura; family Ascaphidae; genus Ascaphus; species Ascaphus truei. The sequence continues at coordinate 341,177,004 of NC_134486.1, forward strand.
AGTGTCACGCTTACAAAGTTTCTTTCACAAAAATATTTATTTATATTCATGTAAAAGGAGTGTGTTGAAGCTTTTAGAAAATTAAGGCAATTTCTTGAGAAGTGACAAGCTGAGTGGTGATGCCAGAATGTCCTTGGAATATCCCCTTATTAAGTTGACGTTGATTTACAGATATAGCAAAGCTTAAAGTCCTCAGTGCCGCGGCCACGTGTTGTAATGGCACAGAAGCATTAATATTGCGGGGGTCCCATTTAGAAACATAGAAACCCAGCTGCTCTATTCCGGCAGGCATGTTCCCTGGCCCTGCAGACTTTTAATTGTTTGTCCGCAGGGCCAAGGACAATAAATCTTACTACATCTTTATTGTACTGACTTATTTAAGGAATCATTCAGGATACAGGGATTCCTTAAAATACCAGACCAAAATTAATGTACAATGCCAGATGCATAAATATATCTAATGTCACTACACTTATTTCTACTGTTTATGCATTTACTGAAAAGAACATATAGATGTGCAGCTCTTATGAGCTTGGGACTAGCATAAAGTAATCATTTATAAGGCTTTGTAATAGGGCATGGCGCACACTTTTGTGGAAATGATCAGTATTGTGTGATAAGAAGGTAAATTCTAGCTTGTAAGCAAATTGGTAGGGTCTTATCATTGTAGATTATGCCCCATGTTATCCTATATGAGTTATACTTATGTAGCACTGTTTCCCCCACCCTTTAGGAGACTTACTCTGGCTACAAGTCAGTGTGGTGCTAGATACCTGTTTGATTCAGGAAAGGCTGAGCTTCCGCAATGTTGTGGGGAAACAGGAAAGGCTTTAGGCAGTTTCAGTGAATGAAAAATCTTAAACAGCGCTCTAAACGAGGATTAACCAGTGACAAGTGATATAGGGCTCGATGCAGTAAGCACCGAAAAAGCACTCTTGGCAGGGGTTCAATATCGGCATGATTTTGGCGTGTTGCCCTCGCAGTATTCAGGAAGGGCCGAATCCCTGGCGAATCACTGCGAAAGCAACACGCCGAGTAGCTGGTGGCGAGACAGTCTGTCTGCAGATAACCAGGCGATACGCCGTCCCCTGCCGAGATATGTCTGCAGCAGAGAGAAATCCGCTGCTCTCTCTGCGCAAACCTCGGCAAAATAAAAAATATTTGAAATCATTTTTTATTCATAGTTTACATGTGCAGGGGGTCTCCGGAGCTGAACCGCATTGGTTCTGGTCCGGGGACCCCCTGCTTCCCGAGATACAGGCCCCTTTATGAGGTGCCGATATCCCTCTGCATTTAAATGTCCCGATCACGTGACCGCGGAATATAAACAAAGCAGAGAGATACCGGCACCCCATAAAGGGGCCTGTATCTCGGGGAGCAGGGGGTCCCCGGACCTAAAACCAAAGCGGTTCTGCTCCGGAGACCATCTGCACATCTACACTATGAGTAAAACACACATATCAATAAAGAATAATTCCTTACCTTTGCAGCTATCTGCTATGGTAATGAAGCAGCATTAATGTATTTTTAATAATAGTGTACGGGAGCAGGGGGTCCCCTGAGCTGAACCGCATTGATTTGTAGATCAGGGAACCCCTGCTTCCTGAGTTACAGGCCCCGGTATGGGTCATCGGGTGCCAGTGTCGCCGCAATCTTTATAGAATCCCATACGCGACGTGCCCGCTATAAAGATGGCGTTGAAACTGGCACTGATGCCCCATACCGAGGCCTGTAACTCAGGAAGTAGGGGGTCCCTGAGCCAGAAATCAATGCGGTTCAGCTCAGGGTACCCACTGCTCCTGCACAATATTATTAAAATACATTAATGCTGCTTCATTACCATAGCGGATAGGCGCTAAGGCAATAAAGGGGTTAAGGCATAATAGCATGTTTATTGGGACATTTGCCCCCAATAAACATTGCAATAAACAACATACACCCCCTGTGCCCCCAGCAACCCCTATACCCCCATAACATATGTTACATTTCTGGGATGCACAGCAATGATACTATAGGCCGGTGGTGGCCCTCGGGTGTTCCCCGCAGGCCTGCAGTACCAATTCTGTGCCCCCACAAAAAATTATCCACATATGGATAATAGTGAATTTGCCCATTAAAAATACATAAAGAACAATAAATACAATAAATACATATAGCACTTACCCATGTCCGGCTGGCACGATGAAGGCCATCCTCATCTTCATCACCGTCCATGCCCTCCTCCGATGCTGCAAAACATAAACAAGAATAAAAACAGCAAATGTAATGTCCCCTAACCCCTTAATCACCATAGCGGTTATTACCCGTAACAGTCATAAAGGGGTTAACCCACCCTCACCCACACATGAGAGGCCTAAATACCCTCCCACACTACCCACCCCATGAGGCCTATACACCATCACCCAATACCCAGCCGGCAGGCATACCCACATACCCTTGGGGCCAATACCCCCTTCTCCCACCCCCAGTACCCAGAATAAAAACAATACACAGCCCCACAATAAACATCATTATATTTTTTAAATACATAACCCACCCACTGTGCCCCCCCCATAAATATATGATTTATTATTTTACATATAGGGTTAATATCCCAGGCCCACGGGAGTCCCCAGTGGCCCTGACGGGTGTCCGTAGACCTCACAGTAGCCCAGCACCATGTTTCAAACAGGGTCTGGAGACCTACCCTCCAGGTGCCGTGGTCCACCAGGTGGTCTCCGCGGGTTACCGTGGGCCATAATGGGGTCTCCACAGGTAGGCCCGTGGCTGTCTGGGGGCCCCGGGTCAGACCCACAGGTGTCTAAGGGGCCTCGGGTAGTTCCCATGGGGGCCTGGGGACCCTCGGGTGGTCCCTACAGGTCCGTGGTGCCCCCACAGATATGGGGACACCGGTTCTTCCCCGCAGGTGTCCCCCGTGGACCCATCAGCCGTTTACCAGTGAGAAGTCGAGGAGACCTCAGATGGTCTCCAGAGGTCCCCCACAGACCTGAGGAAACAACCCTGTAAGTAAAAAATAAATAAACATGTCCTATACTGTACATGAAATACATCAATCCCCCCCCCCCCCCCCCAAACACATACAGTACAATAATGTGCAAAATAACTATTATCCATAATCCACTAGCATAATAAAATAAATAAAGTTCTTTTAACCTCATCAATATGAAGCCCCCTCGACAGCAGATTCCGTGTCCTCCGCTGCCCACCAAATATATAGCAAATACATTGCAATTATATTCTGATATCAATTAACCCCTTAATCGCCTTATCGGATAGTAACCGCAAAGGAAATTAAGGCGTTAAGCCAACCTGGCCCGATACCCAACATTCACCCATTCATTTGTACAGTGGCTTCATCATGCAACTATATATATATATATCGGCTTCATTCATTGTAAAATCGCCGGAAGAAGAGATCAGTGTATCTCGAAAGCTCACACAAATAAAAGCATTTCGTTAGCCACAGAACGGTATCATCTATTTATTTTTTTATTTTTTTGATTATATATATATATATATATATATATATATATATATATATATACAGTGTTCGACAAATCACCCAAAAATCTACTCGCCCAACAAAAAAATCTACTCGCCACCTAGTCCCGCCCCCAACCCCGCCCTAGTCCCACCCCCAACCCGCCCTAGTCCCGCCCCCAACCAACCCTAGTCCCGTCCCCAACCAACCCTAGTCCCGCCCCAACCCCGCCCCTTTAAAAAAAAAAGAATACATTCATAGTAAGAACAACATTCGTTTTTGACATTAGTTTATTTATTGTATTACATTATACTACAATTAGTCCTTGTTACGTGTGTGTGTGTGTGTGTGTGTGTGTGTGTGTGTGTGTGTGTGTGTGTGTGTGTGTGTGTGTGTGTGTGTGTGTGTGTGTGTGTGTGTGTGTGTGTGTGTGTGTGTGTGTGTGTGTGTGTGTAAATGTTCCTGAACCCCATAACTAGTGCCTGGATGCCCCCGCGTCACAATATTTAAAGAAGCAATCCCGCCTGGGATCTTACCTGATCCGCAGTCCCTCAATATCCAGGTACCTCATTCCCGCAATGTTATACATTGGAGGGAACTTGTTCCCTACCTGTCTTCTGGGTTAGGGGGATTCCGATGTCTTCCGTGTGAAGCTTGAGTCAGATCTGGAATAAAGCAGTGTAGGTTATTTCGGTGTAGTATAGGGCAGTTAAGATATATAGGATAAATAAGAGATCCAGAGTGTGAGAGAGGGACAGAGAGAGACACACACACACACACACACACACACACACACACACAGAGAGAGACACAGAGAGAGAGACACAGAGAGAGAGAGACACACAGAGAGAGAGAGAGAGACAGAGAGAGAGAGAGAGAGAGACACACACACAGAGAGAGAGAGAGAGAGAGAGAGAGAGAGAGAGAGAGAGAGAGACACAGAGAGAGAGAGAGAGACACACAGAGAGAGAGACACACAGAGAGAGAGAGAGACACAGAGAGAGAGGCAAAGAGAGAGAGAGAGACGCACAGAGAGAGAGAG